>NC_036851.1:29661975-29723947 GCF_002910315.2 Salvelinus sp. IW2-2015 | reverse complement strand
GATGCAACTCATGAGCTGGATCTGCATGCAATCTGAGCGGAGCTGATCAACCCTGAGCTGGAGTCTGATGCAACGCTGAGCTGATGCTGGATGCAACGCTAGCTGACTTAGCAACCCTGAGCTGGATCGATGTAACTCTGAGCGATGCTGATGAATCTAGCTGGCATCTGGATGAAACTCTGACTGGGATCTGATGTACTCTGATGGATCTGATGTAACCTACGGATGATGTATCTCTGACTGGATGACTGAAAACTCTGAGCTGGAGTATGTATTCTCTGAGCTGGGATGCTGAATGTACTCTGAGCTGGATCTGTGAAACTCTAAGCTGGATGCGATGTACTCGAGCTGGGATGCGGATGTAACTCTGAGCTGAGCTGATGTACGCTAGCTGGATGCTAATTATCCTGAGCTGATCTATGATCTCTACTGGGATGCTAATGATCTCTAGCTGATGCTGGATTTATCGAGCTGATCTGAAATGTACTCTAGGGATGCTGGAGTATCCTGAAGCTGGATCGATGTAACTCTGAGCTGATGCTGAATATATCTCTGAGCTGGATCTGGATGTATCCTGAGCTGGATCTGGATTAGACTGAGCTGATCTGATGTATCTCTGAGCTGATCGTGGATGTATCTCTGAGCTGGCTATGAAGCTGCTGTGCGATGTATCTCTTAGGCTGGATGCTGGTGTATATCTAGCGGATGCGATATTCTAGCTGACTATGTATTCGTGATTCTGAGCTGGATGCTGAGTCAATCTGACTGGATGCTGATGTATTCTGAGCTGATGTGATGATCTCTGAGAGCTGGATGTGGATGTATCTCTGAGCTGATGAGATGATCTCTGAGCTGGTGGAATACTCTGAGTGGATGCGAATGTATCTCTGATGATGCGATGTATCCTCTGACTGGATGCTATGTATCTCGAGTGATGCTGCTATCTCTGAAGCTGGAGCTGGCTGTATCTCTGACGATGCTGAATGTATCTCTGAGTGGATTCTGAGAAATCTATCTTCCACATTTAAACCAACCACTCTGAATCAGAGAGGTGGGGGGGGGGGGCTGCCTTAATCAACGTCCACGTTAGATTTTTCCACCTTTCTGGCTTGGGGATTCCAACACTCTTAACCGCTAGGCTACCTGCCAGCATCCAGCTCAGAGTTACATCCAGCATCCAGCTCAGAGTTACATCCAGTGTGTGCTAGCTAGCTAGCAAAACTAACCAGACCCAGCTAATACGGCTTGACATACCAAGTTTTGACCTTCACCCTCTCTCTGCCATCAGGTGAGTATAAAGTAATTATCAGCAACTGTCTATATCAGGGAGGGGCAACTCCATTCCTCGGGGGCCTGATTGGTGTCATACTTTCCCCCCAGCCATATAGCTAACACGCCTGATTAAACTAATTGCATTCTAAACAGAAAACCATGATTAGTTGATTATTCGGAGTCGGGTGTGTCACTAATCAGGCCCCCAAGGACTGGAGCCGTCCATCCCTGTTCTATATAGTTTAGGTAGCTATAGCGCCCAAAGCAACTCTGGACCTCGAAGCCAGTTCCACTGCTTTTTTTCATTGTTCCCCTCTAATCGGGGACTGACTTAGACCTCAGACACCAGGTGGGTGCAATTAGTTATCAGGTAGAACAGAAAACCAGCAGGCTCCTGATCTATAGCTGGTCCTTCCCTCTACCTAATAATGGAAGAGATGAAAGGAGAAGGGCACAGTATGGTATCTGAGTCGATCATCATGAACTTCATGTAATTACATGACTAATACAGTAAGTTAAAATTAGCCTTTTTATAGGTATGGATATGCTTCACCAGCATCCTTTCCTGCTCATTGAAAGGCAGACGTAGGCTATACTCTTCAATTGTGAACACAACTATTGTTACGACAATTGGTATACTCTACGAATGTATACAAACTGTTACAAGACTGTAACTGATTGAGGTTTAGGGGAGGGTTATGGTGATGCCCCTCTACTGTGGGACTTCAGTTAAAGAGCAGGCAGAGGCAGAGATTCTGTTCAGCTTAAGTCTTTATAGATTCAGGTAATGGAGATGATACATGGCAGGGAATGATTGACAGTAGTTGACATGTGATTCGTCTTGAATTGAGACTTGATTGGCTTTGTATGGAGTATGGCTTATCTAAAAGGAGACACAGAAAGGTGCAAATAATAAAGGGCAATAACATCAGTGAACATACATCATTAATTGGCTGTTAATGGCAATAATAAATGACACTATATCAATGCAATAAGCATATAACATGCGTAAAGCTAACATGGGTAAAGCAGCAGTTAACAATGAATGGCCAGAAAGGGTGTGGCATGGTAGGCAGAAGCCAGATATTTTATTTATCAATGGCTTCATAGCATAGCATGGCAAGCAAACAAACAATATAAGCTAACAAAAATAGCAGGCCTAGTTAACATAACAAAGGCAATGCACAACAAGTGCAAAAAACATGTATATATTTTATTATTTTCCCCTAACCCTTCCACTCCTCCCCTATTGGAGTAAAATAATGGACAACAACACTTAGGCTTCTACTTCCAGCTTATATATACTATATACTTTTTACAGACACAGTATATTTAACATGAGTTATCTTTTGTTTGTTTTTAGTCCCATCGTTCAGCTACCCTCAACCCCTCCCATCTATCTCTGAACACCATCCTGTTTTCATTTCTATTTGCCATATATTTTCCAACTGTGCTGTTTCACAAAAGTTCTGAACCTATATACATTTTACAGACACAGTATTTTATATTAGCTATCTTGTTATTTTTAGTCCCACCCTTTAGCTCTACTCAACCACTCCCATCTATCTCTGAACGCTATTTGCCATATATTTTTCAACTGTGCTGTGATGATTCTGTTCTGAACCTTTCTAGTCTAATAGTTTCTATAGATTTTAAATGAAAGATTTTTAAAAATCTAAGAGTAGTAGTGCAACAATTATTACAATGCGTCCATTAACACTACAAGTACCAAAGACAACAGGGCCCAGTTACCCAAAAGCATCTGAAAGGCTTTGTCTTATTCTCGTTAAGTTCATCATTAAAACCTTCGTAGGAGCATCGTTAAATCTCAGAGCCAACCCTGTTCCTGGAGAGCTGTAGGTTTTCGCTTCAACCCCAGTTGTAGCTAACCTGGTTCAGGTAATCAACCAGCTAATTATTAGAATCAGGTATGCTAGATTAGGGTTGGAATGAAAACCTACTCTCCAGGAACAGGGTTGGAGAGCCCTGACCTACAGCATGGTCAATCAAGTTACTGTTTCAGACATTTTCAGACTACTAAACAACTATTGATTTAGAGCACCGGAGAGTTACTGCAAGTTGCAAAGAAAACAGGACCTACCTCCACTATTCCAGCACCATTTCAACATTAACATTTCAACATCATCATTTTTTTTTACATAAATGTTTTATTATTTGAATTCATATGATTCATAAATACAGCATCAAATCACTTATGCTTAGTTTAATTCAGTGACAACAAAAATATTCTAAAAACAATATTTGTAAATGATTTAGTCCAATCAACGTAAACTAAATATCATGTGGCTGTCCATGGTACTGATTTGTGTGTGTGTGTGTGTGTGTGTATGTATGTTTCTGTGTGTGTCTGCGTGCATAAGTAGAAAACATGTTGACTCACCCTACTTGTAGAGAAACGCCAATGCCATCCTCTTCTCTTCTCCTCTCTCTCTTTCATTATGCCGAAACGGTCTACACTGAGTATACAAAACATTAAGAACACCTACTCTTTCCATGACATAGACTGACCAGGTGAATCCAGGTGATAGCTATGATCCCTTATTAATGTCACTTGTTAAATCCACTTCTATCAGTGTAGATGAAGGGGAGGAGACAGGTTAAAGAAGGATGTTAAGCCTTGAGACATGATTGTGTATGTGTGCCATTCAGAGGGTAAATGAGCAAGACAAAAGATTTAAGTGCCTTTGAACGGGATATGCTCAACAGTTTCCTGTGTGTGTCAAGAATGGTCCACCACCCAAACGACATCCAGCCAACTTGACAAAACTGTGGGAAGCATTGGAGTCAACATGGGCCACCATCCCTGTGGAACGCTTTCGACACTTTGTAGGGGGGTGCAACTCAATATTAGGAAGGTGTTCCTAATGTTTGGTATACTCAGTGTATGACTCTTCCATACAGTACACGCTTTTCGTTTTTGTTGTCCTACGTTACCTGGCTAAAATGCTTGCTAACTTCCTTTTCATGGCCACCGATGAGCCAGCTAGTTAACATTAGCCTACTACATCTAGCTACATATTGAACTTCCATCCTCTCAGGCCAGGGTCACAATGTATGCATTTATGGTTCGATGAGAATCATTGTTATAATCATTGGCCAGTACGGAGAATTAAGTAAAACCATAAGTTCATAACCCTATCTCCATCCATGGCTAATTTAGGAAAGGACCCATTTTAGCTAGCTAGCCACCGGTGGACAACAACACAACGAGATGCAACGATTCCATTTTGTTTGTCAATGACATTTAGCTTTTGATGGGATGCGATTGGTGTGAAGCCAAATCACATCACTTGACACTTTTTTTTAGCTCAACGCTGATTGGCTATTGTTGCATATTTTTCATCAAGGGAGGCCAAATGCTCACCTGCTTCCCTTACATTCAATGCTACGATTCACATCAATATCGTACTCTTTTTGACCAGATAGCATCAGATAGATGGGCTACACATACAGAGACAGGGGAGCGTTTATCTCGCATGCTTTCTCTGGTGAGATACATTTAGCCTTTTTCGAATTGAAGAAAAATTATGAAATACAGAGAGACTGTCATGTTTTGTCTTTGATCATCATGTCTTGTCCCTGTGCTTCCCTCTGCTGGTCTTATTAGGTTCTTTCCCTCTTTCTCTCTCTCTCTCTCCTCCTCCCTCTCTCCCTCTCCCGCTCTCTCTCTCTATCGTTCCGTTCCTGCTCCCAGCTGTTTCTCATTCTCCTAACGACCTCATTTACTCTTTCACACCTGTCCCCTATTTTGCCCTCTGATTCGAGTCGTATTTTCTCCTCTGTTTTCCGCTTCTGTCTTGTCGGATTCTTGTTTGATGTTTGCTGTCCTGTGTCCTTTGTTCCGCCCTGTCGTGTTTTGCTTCTCTTCAGATGCTGCGTGTGAGCAGGTGTCTATGTCAGCTACGGCCTGTGCCTTCCTGAAGCGACCTGCAGTCTGTGGTCGGGTCTCCAGTCGTTCCTCTCTACTGACGAGAGGATTTCAGTTTCCTGTTTTGGATTTACCTTTGATATATCCAGGAGAATCATTGTTTGTTTGATACTGGAATAAAGACTCTGTTTCTATACGTCGCTTTTGGGTCTCATTCACCAGCATAACAGAAGAATCCGACCAAGATGGACCCAGCGACTATGGATTCTCTCACACTGCCGTCGAGTTCCAGGGAGCAATGCTCGGCAGACACGAGCAGGAATTGTTTGCTGCTCGTCATGCCGTTGAGACCTGGCCGCTCAGGTCTCCGATCTCTCTGGACAGTTTCTGAGTCTTCGTCTCGTGCCACCAGCTACTTCCTGGTCTTCCGAGTCTCCGGAATAGGGTTAATAACCCACCATGTTACTCTGGGCGCCACTGAGTGTCGCTCCTTTCTCACCAGTGTGATATTGTGTTTCTCTCTCCAGCCCAACACGTACTCAAGAGAGAGAGCTCGGATCGCTTACGTCATATCACTCCTTACTGGTCGGGCTCGGGAGTGGGGCACAGCTATCTGGGAGGCAAGGGCTGAGTGTTCTAACGTTTATCAGAACTTAAAGAGGAGATGATACGGTTTTTGATCGTTCAGTTTTTGGGAAGGAGGCTTCCAGGGCCCTGGCTTCCCTTGTCAAGGTGATCGATCCATAACGGATTACTCTATAGAGTTTCGCACTCTTGCAGCATCCAGTGACTGGAACGAGCCGGCGTTGCTCGCTCGTTTTCTGAGGGGACTCCACGCTGAGGTTAAGGATGAGATTTCTCCCGGGAGGTTCCTTCCAGCGTGGACTCTTTGATTGCACTCGCCATCCGATAAGAACGACGGGTAGATTCTCGTCACGGAGCTCGTGGAAGAGAGCTCGCGTTAACGGTGTTTCCCCTCTCGCTCTCAACCATCTCTCCCACGGCTCAGAGACTGAGCCCATGCAGCTGGGAGGTATTCGCATCTCGACTAAGGAGAGGAACGGAGAATCACCAACGCCTTTGCCTCTATTGCGGTTCTGCTGGACATTTTGTCATGTCATGTCCAGTAAAAGCCAGAGTCATCAGTAGCGGAGGGCTACTGCGTGAGCGCTACTATCAGGTCTCTCCATCAAGATCCTGTACTACTTGTCGTCCATCTACGCTACTGCGCGCTGTCGTCCTGCGCGTCGCTGTCCTGCAGTGCCTTGATAGACTCTGGGCTGAGGGTTTGTTTTATGGACGAAGCATGGGCTCGGAAACATGACATTCCTCTCAGACAGTTAGGGAAGCCCACGCCCATGTTCGCCTTAGATGGTAGTCTTCTCCCAGTATCAGATGTGAGACACTCACTTTAACCCTCACAGTATCTGGTAACCACAGTGAGACCATTTCCTTTTTGATTTTTCGTTCACCTTTTACCCTGTTGTTTTGGTCATCCCTGGCTAGTATGTCATAATCCTTCTATTAATTGTCTAGTAATTCTATCTTTCCTGGAACGTTTTTGTCATGTGAAGTGTTTAATGTCTGCTATCCCTCCTGTGTCTTCTGTCCCCTCTACTCAGGAGGAACCTGGTGATTTGACAGGAGTGCCGGAGGAATATCATGATCTGCGCACGGTCTTCAGTCGGTCCAGAGCCAGCCTCCTTCCTCCTCACCGGTCGTATGATTGTTGTATTGATCTCCTTCCGGGGACCACTCCCCTCGGGGTAGACTATACTCTCTGTCGGCTCCCGAACGTAAGGCTTCGAGGATTATCTGTCTGTTTCTCTCGACGCCGTACCGTGGTGCTTCTTTCTCTCCGCCGGAGCGGGTTTTTCTTTGTTAAGAAGAAGGACGGTACTCTGCGCCCCTGCGTGGATTATCGAGGGCTGAATGACATAACGGTTAAGAATCGTTATCCGCTTCCCTTATGTCGTCAGCCTTCGAGATTTTGCAGGGAGCCAGGTTCTTACTAAGTTGGACCTTCGTAACGCTTACCATCTCGTACGCATCAGAGAGGGGGACGAGTGGAAACGGCGTTTAACACTCCGTTAGGGCATTTTGAATACCGGGTTCTGCCGTTCGGTCTCGCTAATGCTCCAGCTGTCTTTCAGGCATTAGTTAATGATGTACTGAGAGCATGCTGAACATTTTGTTTTCGTTTACCTTGGACGATATCCTGATTTTTTCACCGTCACTCGAGATTCATGTTCAGCACGTTCGACGTGTACTCCAGCGCCTTTTAGAGAATTGTCTCTACGTGAAGGCTGAGAAGTGCGCCTTTCATGTCCTCCTCTGTCACATTTCCTCGGTTCTGTTATTTCCGCTGAAGGCATTCAGATGGATCCCGCTAAGGTCCAGGCTGTCAGCGATTGGCCCGTTCCTAAGTCACGTGTCGAGTTGCAGCGCTTTCTCGGTTTCGCTAATTCTATCGGCGTTTCATTCGTAATTTCGGTCAAGTGGCTGCCCCTCTCACAGCTCTGACTTCTGTCAAGACTTGCTTTAAGTGGTCCGGTTCCGCCCAGGGAGCTTTTGATCTCCTCAAGAAGCGTTTTACATCCGCCCCTATCCTTGTTACTCCTGACGTCACTAAACAATTCATTGTCGAGGTTGACGCTTCAGAGGTGGGCGTGGGGACCATTCTGTCTCAGCGCTTCCGTTCTGACGATAAGGTCCATCCTTGCGCTTACTTTTCTCATCGCCTGTCGCCATCGGAACGCAACTATGATGTGGGTAACCGCGAACTGCTCGCCATCCGCTTAGCCATAGGCGAATGGCGACAGTGGTTGGAGGGGGCGACCGTCCCTTTTGTCGTTTGGACTGACCATAAGAACCTTGAGTACATCCGTTCTGCCAAACGACTTAATGCACGTCAAGCTCGTTGGGCGTTGTTTTTCGCTCGTTTCGAGTTCGTGATTTCCTATCGTCCGGGAAATAAGAACACCAAGCCTGATGCCTTACCCGTCTCTTTAGTTCTTCTGTGGCTTCTACCGACCCCGAGGGGATTCTTCCTGAAGGGGTGTTGTCGGGTTGACTGTCTGGGGATTGAGAGACAGGTAAAGCAAGCACTCACTCACACTGCGTCGCCGCGCGCTTGTCCTATAACCTTCTGTTCGTTCCTGTCTCTACTCGTCTGGCTGTTCTTCAGTGGGCTCACTCTGCCAAGTTAGCTGGCCACCCCGGCGTTCGGGTACGCTTGCTTCTATTCGCCAGCGGTTTTGGTGGCCTACTCAGGAGCGGGACACGCGCCGTTTCGTGGCTGCTTGTTCGACTGCGCGCAGACTAGGTCAGGTAACTCTCCTCCTGCCGGTCGTCTCAGACCGCTTCCATTCCTTCTCGACCATGGTCTCACATCGCCTTAGACTTTATTACCGGTCTGCCTTCGTCTGGCGGGAAGACTGTGATTCTTACGGTTATCGATAGGTTCTCTAAGGCGGCACATTTCATTCCCCTCGCTAAGCTTCCTTCCGCTAAGGAGACGGCAACAAATCATCATTGAGAATGTGTTCAGAATTCATGGCCTCCCGTTAGACGCCGTTTCAGACAGAGGTCCGCAATTCACGTCACAGTTTTGGAGGGAGTTCTGTCGTTTGATTGGTGCTTCCGTCAGTCTCTCTTCCGGGTTTCATCCCCAGTCATACGGTCAAGCAGAAAGGGCAATCAGTCGATTGGTCGCATATTTCGCAGCCTTTCGTTTCGAAACCCTGCGTCTTGGGCAGAACAGCTCCCCTGGCTGAGTACGCTCACAACTCGCTTCCTTCGTCTGCTACCGGGCTATCTCCGTTTCAGAGTAGTCTTGGGTACCAGCCTCCTCTGTTCTCGTCCCAGCTCGCCGAGTCCAGCGTTCCCCTCGCTCAGGCTTTTGTCCAACGTTGTGAGCGCACCTGGAGGAGGGTCAGGTCTGCATTTGCCGTTACAGGGCGCAGACTGTGAGAGCCGCCAATAAACGTAGGATTAAGAGTCCTAGGTATTGTCGCGGTCAGAGAGTGTGGCTTTCCACTCGTAACCTTCCCCTTACGACAGCTTCTCGCAAGTTGACTCCGCGGTTCATTGGTCCGTTCCGTGTCTCTCAGGTCGTCAATCCTGTCGCTGTGCGACTGCTTCTTCCGCGACATCTTCGTCGCGTCCACCCTGTCTTCATGTCTCTTGTGTCAAGCCTTTTCTTCGCGCCCCGTTCGTCTTCCCTCCCCCCCCGTCCTTGTCGAGGGCGCTCCTATTTACAAGGTACGGAAAGATCATGGACATGCGTTCTCGGGGACGTGGTCACCAGTACTTAGTGGATTGGAAGGTTAGGGTCCTGAGGAGAGGAGTTGGGTTCCATCTCGGGACGTGCTGGACCGTTCGTTGATTGATGATTTTTTCGTTGCCGCCAGGGTTCTCCTCGAGTGCGCCAGGAGGCGCTCGGTGAGTGGGGGGTACTGTCATGTTTTGTCTTTGATCATCATGTCTTGTCCCTGTGCTTCCCTCTGCTGGTCTTATTAGGTTCTTCCTCTTTCTTCTCTCTCTCTCTCTCTCCCTCTCTCCCTCTCCCGCTCTCTCTCTCTATCATTCCGTTCCTGCTCCAGCTGTTTCTCATTCTCCTAACGACCTCATTTACTCTTTCACACCTGTCCCCTATTTTGCCCTCTGATTAGAGTCCCTATTTTCTCCTCTGTTTTCCCTCTGTCCTTGTCGGATTCTTGTTGATGTTTGCTGTCCTGTGTCCTTGTTCCGCCCTGTCGTGTTTTTGCCTTCTTCAGATGCTGCGTGTGAGCAGGTGTCTATGTCAGCTACGGCTGTGCCTTCCTGAAGCGACCTGCAGTCTGTGGTCGCGTCTCCAGTCGTTCCTCTCTACTGACGAGAGGATTTCAGTTTCCTGTTTTGGATTTACCTTTGATATATCCAGGAGAATCATTGTTTGTTTGATACTGGAATAAAGACTCTGTTTCTATTACGTCGCTTTTGGTCCTCATTCACCAGCATAACAGGACAAAGGAAAAGTTACGTTTAAAAAAAAAAATGTCTTGGTACATTTTTTGGGGAAGCCTGGCTTCCCTTGGCAGCCATGAATACACGCCATATTGACTGGATGCTAGATATACTCTGAGCTGGATCTAGATGTAACTCTGAGTATGATGCTAGATGTAAACTCTGAGCTGGATGCTAGATGTAACTCTGAGCTGGATGCTAGATGTAACTCCTGAGCTGGATGCTAGATGTAACTCTGAGCTGATGTAGATGTAATCTGAGCTGGATGCTAGTGTACTCTGAGCTGGATGCTAGATGTAACTCTGAGCTGGATGCTAGATTGTAACTCTGAGCTGGATGCTAGATGTAACTCTGAGCTGGATGCTAGATATAACTCTGAGCTGGATCCTAGATGTAACACTACTCTGAGCTGGATGCTAGATGTAACTCTACTCTGAGCTGGATGCTAGATGTAACACTACTCTGAGCTGGATGCCAGATATAACTCTGAGCTGGATGCTGGATGTAACACTACTCTGAGCTGGATGCTAGATGTCCCCAGTCCCCAGTATTGTATAGCTGTGCAGGTTTTCATCAAGGACATTCAAAGACTTGTCCCAAAACCACTCCTGCATTGTCTTGGCTGTGTGCTTAGAGTTGTTGTCCTGTTGGAAGGTGAACCTTCTCCCCAGTCTGAGGTCCTGAGTGCTCTGGAGCAGGTTTTCATCAAGGATATTTCTGTACTTTGCTCCATAAATTCTTCAATCGATCTTGACTTGTATGCCCAGCCCCTGTCACTGAAAAACATCCTCATAACATGTGCCACCACCATGCTTCACCGTAGGGATGGTGCCAGGTTTCTTCCAGACTTGACACTTGGCATTCAGGCCAAAGAGTTCAATCTTGGTTTCATCAGACCAGAGAATCTTGTTTCTCATGGTCTGAGAGTCTTAAGGTGCCTTTCGGTAAACTCCAAGCAGGTTTTCATGTGCCTTTTACTGAGGAGTGGCTTCTGTCTGGCCACTCTACCATAAAGGCCTGATTGGTGGAGTGCTGCAGAGATGGTTGTCCTTCTGGAATGTTCTCCTGGGTATTGTGTGTAGATTGATGAGGGGAAAACAACCATTTAATACATTTTAGAATAAGGCTGTAACATAACAAAATGTGTAATTCTTGGTCACGTCCCTGACCAAGGCCCTTCTTCCCCGATTGTTCAGTTTGGCCAGGTGGACAGCTCTAGGAAGAGTATTGGTGGTTACAAACTTCTTCCATTTAAGAATGATGGAGGCCACTGTGTTCTTGGGGACCTTCAATGCTGCAGACATTTTTGGTACCCTTCCCCATATCTGTGCTCTGACATGCACTGTCAACTGTGGGACCTTATATAGACAGTTATGTGCCTTTCCAAATCATGTCTAATCAATTGAATTTACCACAGGTGCACTCCAATCAAGTTGTAGAAACATCTCAAAGATGATCAATGGAAACAGGATGCCCCTGAACTCAATTTCGAGTCTCATAGTAAATGGTCTGAATACTTATAAGTTATTTCTGTTTTTTATTTTTAATACATTTGCAAACATTTCTAAAAACCTGTTTTTGCTTTGTCATTATGGTATTGTGTGTAGATTGACGAGGATTTGTATTTATTTAATCCATTTTGGAATAAGGATGTAACATAACAAAATGTGGAAAAAGGGAAGGGGTCTGAATACTTTACGAATGCACTATATATCCCATTGAGCAAAGCGGGCAGAGGCTGCCCATTGTCACAGTTCCAAGACCAGTTAGAAATGTCCAGCTAACCCTAAGCCGTTGACGCCGGTGTATCTCAAAACTTAACTTGAATCCGCACTAAGTAGCAATGATAACCTTCACCACCGTTGTCTTACGACAGACAATTAATAATTGTCAAGTTTCTTTCCATTGAATTTCTTAGCTACATGATTGTATAACTATCAAAGGAGTTTTAATGTTGAAGGTGCAGTATTTATGAAGTTTGGCAATGAGGACGACAACTAGCATAGTTCAGCTAGCCAGCTAGTTTAGCCAGAGGTACTGGATACAATGACGAGATTCTTGTCTCCACCCTAACAATGGGAAACGTCAACTGCCTGTATTCAATGGAGAGTGAGATGCTGTGCTAGCCTCATGAATATGCATAGCCGTCTCGAATTTCAACAGCGACAACTCTGATATCGTTTTTTTTCTCTCAAAGTTGCATCACACTTATATCAGTACACCTGTAACAACCTAAGCATTACGAAACTTCTACTAAATTTTCATCTTGACTAAATTCGACACTCGCATTGCCCCCCATACAAAAACTCTTCACTTGCTTAATAATTTATGATCTTCTTCACGTGGACAGATTCTGGTTTAGCCAGGGAAAACCAGGGAAATAGAGCTCAGGACAGGATTTAACTGAGTGCACATGCACACTAGGGTAAATCAGGAAAATGATATGAGTTTTTTATGTTCTGATATTGGGAGCTTGATATTCAGAGACTGAAACGAATACATCAAATGACAAATATCTAAGGAGAGCGAATAGATATACAAACCCAGATATCAGCTGTGACTGTCAGTAGTAAAACAAAGTTTAAAATTACGTTTGAGTGTAAAATGAATCCAGAAAATTAATGGTGGAGTCGCTTCCGGACACGGTAGACTCCTCCTCCTCACCACTTTATGAGACCAAAGCGCCAGCGGCCCCTTCCCCGTCTCCTTGGAGGCAGAGTGAATATTTAATGCCCTGAAGTGTGAGAAGAACCATCCTCCTGTCCTACACAAGGTGTATGTCAGTGGGTGCTTAGTGGGGCATGAAGGACAGCAGGGCAGCCCAGATAGGTAGCCCAGTTCTCACTCTGCTTCATCAAGCTTAGCCCTGCTTCATAGAGAAAGGAGGCATGAAAAGAGGAAAAACAGCGAAGGAGAGAACTCAGTGAGGACAGCTACCCTCCATTCCTCACCAGGGCAGGTTATAGGTACTGGAGGGGAGAATAAATATAATAGGATTGTATTGCTCTATAAAGCCTGCTATAGGATGGGATGTTTTCTATTTTTCTTTTTTATGGGCCTGTCTCCTGGGCCACAGAGAGTAAGAATTCAGTTGCACTGCGCTTTATCATGGCTCCGCTCGCCCATTTCACCACCTGATCTTGTCTGTAGAGGGAACTCTCTCTCTCTCTCTCTCTCTCTCTCTCTCTCTCTCTCTCTCTCTCTGCATGCTGGGAGTGTTTGGTGCATGCTTGGAATTGTATGAGCGAGTTTGAGTGGTGTCTGGAGTTAGATCGCCTGTGTTATCTTCTTTGTTTCCTTTTCTTGGTGGTTTTTCTTTTTCTATGCATGATTAAGTTATTTACTTTTTTTTGTTGGTAGATTTAGGTATATTGTATTTCTTGTTGGAATTGTCCTGGTTTTGGTGGGGATGGCGACCCACATGGGGACGCCGTCCCTGTCACTTTGGCACGGCTTCAGGTGTGTTACTGAGTGTCTTATCGATTGGATGGTTGAGCATGGTGTACTTCTTAATAAAAGTATGTTTATTCAAGTAAAGACGCTTTTTTCTCAGTCAACAAGATTAACGATTTCGAATGTACAGCCGTTTATTCCTAATGAGCTATTGGAGCGCGAGTTATTGTGGTTTGGGAATTTTGCAAGTTTAATTAAAATTGTCCAGTTGGGTTGCAAACACCCGGCTCTGAAACAGGTTATGTCGTTTAGGCGACAGGTGTTTGTGTTTTTGGACTCACCGGAGCAGACTTTGATCGTTTAAAGTCAAGTATGACAACAGACTGCAAATGGCTTATGCTAGTACGGGTAGTCAATGGTGTTTTGAGTGTGGGGATGTTGGCCATAAGTGACATGCTTGCCCGAAAAGGGAGAAGGCGGAGGGAGGGACACAGATGGTACTCGTAACGCCTGGGCCCAGTAATGTAGGGAGAGGTGGGCCGACAGCGGCAGAGCAGCCACAAGCACCCGTTGCTGAGGAACAAGTTGTTTGTGTTGAGGGTACTGAGTTACAGCTTGTACCAGAGGGGAACTTAGCGTCTGATGTGCAGCAGAAAAATATTGTTGTAGGAGGTAAGGACGGATCTGGGGAGCTATTTCCCCAGACTGGTGAGGAGATGCCCTGTATGAGTAATGGGGTACAGGAGGGGGTTCAGGTAGAGCTAGTCTCCCAGGCAGTGGAGGGGATGCCCGGTACGAGTGATGGGGTGCAAGTGGGGAGTGTTGAGAGGGATGTTACAGAGGGGAGTCAGGGGTCTAAGGATCAGGAGAAGGATATGGACATTTCTGATAACCCAGTTTCCCTCAAAATGGCGCCGGAGAAGAAGGCAGACGTTTTACGTGTCCCCAACCGATTGTGTTTTTTTTTCTTCGTTTATTTGCATTTTTTGTTACTTGTTTTTTAACTTATTTTGTACATCATGTTGCCGCTACCGTCTCTTATGACCGGAAATAATTTCTGGACATCAGGACTGTGATTACTCACCACTGACTGACAGAATCCTTTTTTCCCTTTAACGAGTCTGACGAGCCAGACGCGAACGATATACTGCTTTCTCGGGAACAGGCCCAGATCCCTGTGATTTGCGTGAAGAAAAAATGGGCAAAGGGACGGGCTGACTTCTGAGAATTCGTAGGCGATCGAATACTCCCCCACTTCCTTCCATTCTACATTGCAAATGTGCAATCTTTGGAGAATAAAATAGATGACCTACGCGCAACTACCAACGGGACATTCAAAACTGTAATATCTTATGCTTCCCGGAGTCGTGGCTGAACGACGACACTATCAACATACAGCTGGCTGGTTATACGCTGTACTGGCAGGATAGAACAGCGGCGTCTGGTTAGACAAGGGGCAGCGAGCTATGTATCCTTGTAAATAACAGCTGGTGCATGATATCTAAGGAAGTCTCAAACTATCTCATGAGTATCTCATGATAAGCTGTAGACCACACTACCTACCTAGAGAGTTTTCATCTGTATTTTTCATAGCTGTTTACATACCACCACAGTCAGAGTTAGGCACTATGATAGCATTGAATGAGCTGTATTCCGCCATAAGCAAAGAAGAAAACACTCACCCAGAGGCGGCGCTCCTAGTGGCCGGGGACTTTAATGCAGGAAATTTAAATCCGTTTTACCAAATTTCTATCAGCATGTAAATGTGCAACCAGAGGGGGAAAAAACTCTGGACCACCTTTACTCCACACACAGAGAGGCATACAAAGCTCTCCCTCTATTTGGCAAATATGACCATTATTCTATCCTCCTGATTCCTGCTTACAAGTAAAAATTAAAGCAGGAAGCCCCAGTGACTAGATCAATAAACAAGTGGTCAGATGAAGCAAATGCTAAGCTACAGGACTGTTTGCTAGCACAGACTGTAATATGTTCTGGGATTCCTCCGATAGCATTAAGGAGAACACTACATCAGTCATTGGCTTCATCAATGATGTAGTCCCCACAGTGACCGTACGTACATACCCCAACCAGAAGCCATGGATTACAGGCAACATCCTCACTGAGCTAAAGGCTAGAGCTGCTGCTTTCAAGGAGCGGGACTCTAACCCGGAAGCTTATAAGAAATTCTGCTATGCCCTCTGACAAACCATCAAACAGGCAAAGCATCAATACAGGACTAAGATCAAATTGTGCTACACCAGCTCTGACGCTCATCGGATGTGGCAAGGCTTGCAAACCATCACAGACTACAAAGAGAAGCACAGCCAAGAGCTGCCCAGTTACACAAGCCTACCAGACGAGCTAAACTACTTTAATGGTTGCTTCGAGGCAAATGGCACTGAAATATGCATGAGAGCACCAGCTGTTCCGGAAGACTGTGTGATCACGCTCTCCGCAGCCGATTTGTGTAAGACCTTTAAACAGGTCAACATTCACAAGGCCACAGGGCCAGACGGATTTCTAGGACGTGTACTGAGAGCACGCGTTGACCAACTGGCAAGTGTCTTCACTGACATTTTCAACCTCTCCCTGTCCGAGTCTGTAATACCAACATGTTTTAAGCAGACCACCATAGTGCCTGTGCCCAAGAACACTAAGGTATCCCGCCTACATGACTACCGACCCGTAGCACTCATGTCTGTAGCCATGAAGTGCTTTGAAAGGCTGGTCATGGCTCACATCAACACCATTATCCCAGAAACCGTAGACCCACTCCAATTTGCATAGCGCCCCAACAAATCCACAGATTATGCAATCTCTATTGCACTCCACACTGCCCTTTCCCACCTGGACAAAAGGAACACCTATGTGAGAATGCTATCCTCAAAGCTCATCAATAAGCTACGGACCCTTGGACTAAACACCTCCCTCTGCAACTGGATCCTGGACTTCCTGACGGGCCGCCCCCAGGTGGTGAGGGTATGTAACAACACATCTGCCACGCTGATCCTCAACACAGGGGCCCCTCAGGGGTGCGTGTTCAGCCCCCTCCTGTACTCCCTGTTCACTCATGACTGCACAGCCAGGCATGACCCCAACACCATCATTAAGTTTGCCGATGGTGCAACAGTGGTAGGCCTGATCACCGACAACGAGGAGACAGCCTATAGGGAGGAGGTCAGAGACCTGGCCGTTTGGTGTCAGGACAACAACCTTTCCCTCAACATGATCAAGACAAAGGAGATGAGTGTGGACTACAGGAAAAAGAGGACCGAGCACGCCCCAATTCTCATTGACGGGGCTGCATTGGAGCAGGTTGAGAGCTTCAAGTTCCTTGGTGTCCACATCATCAACAAACTAACATGGTCCAAGCACCAAGCTGAGTCATCTGATGCGGAGCAGGAGCAGAGGAGCGGGGATCCAATCATCTTGCCTACTGAGGAAGCTCGTAGCTGAGGTCTGCGAGTCCTTGCCAGTACTTCATCGGCAGTATGTGACTGATACTTCCAATTCTGATCGGTGGACGAGGGTTTGGATTATGTATTCTCTGCACTGAATTTTAGTGCTGCTGCGGGGGCATTAGGGGAGAACGTGGGGATGCTGCTTTCCTTCGATACCCCGGAGCTGGGGGAATTCAAGGCGGTGGGAAAGAAGGCCATGTACATAATATATGTAAAAGTGTCCCGTGCTTCTTCCCTGGAAGGGGTCAAATCTATGAGTGGGCGGGTGTGTTCGGTCCAGGTGTCTCCCCAAAAGGCTGTTGGTGGTCTTTATATAAACTGCTTATTGATAAGAGGACAGCTGACTTCCAATGGAGGATAATACATGGAGCCATAGCCACCAATATGCATCTGGCACACATGGATCCTACTGTTGTGGAAGGGTTTCCATTTTGTGCTGAGTCTGAAACTCTGGCACATCTGTTCTTACAGTGTCCCAGGTTGGTCGTGATGATATACCTGATCACTAGTTGGTTCTCAGCTCTGGGAGAGGTTTTCTCTTCCCAACTGTTTATATTAAGTACAGGTCTAGTCGAAGGGGTGTAGTACTCTTACTTGACTTTGTGTCATTGGGCAGCTACATTAGCAATTTGGAAGACACTAAATAACAGTATTCGGGGACAGGGGTCTGTGGATGTCTGTGGATGTGGTGGGAATGCTGGAGGGGATGTTGGCAGGGAGAGGGTTTGCCTATTACAAAATGTTTAATAACATTGGGCTGTCTATGAGTATATGGGGTATTCAGAGGTTGTTGTGTTTAGTTACTGTGGAGGAAGATTTTGTGTTGTTTTTAATTGATGTTTGGGGATCTAATGGGGATCCTAATAAAATACCAAACCATGTTTTTGTTTGTTTGAGTGTTTGTGTTGTGGGTTCCCAGACCTAATAAAGTAATACAAAAATAAAAATAAACTCTCTCTCTCTCTCTCTCTCTCTCTTGCTCTCTCACTCTTTCTCTCTTTCTCTCTTTCTCCCCCCCTCTCTGTCTGTCTCTCTCTCGCTGTGTCTCTCACACACACTCACATCATCTCACGCAATTTAGTCTGGGCAGAATGGGTGCACATAGGTTTTTAATAAAAATAAAAAAAGACTGACAACATAATGGGAAGGATGGAATTACCCAGCTACTGCCAGTATACACAGAATTTTCTACGGCCGATGTGAGAATACCATGGTTTAGAGTACAGTGTAGACAAAAACATTTACACCCATGGGGGACACAGTCTGTTAGGAAAGTTACATATTGGGAGTGACCCAGGTGTTTGCAAGTCTACCCTCAAACTCCCCAAAATTATTCTCCCCTCTTTCTCTCTTCCTCCCTCATCGCCTCCCTTGTCACATTGAAGGGCTGACTGTGATTATGCAATCACTGGGCAATGACAACGAACATCGCCTAAATCAAAAAGAACCCAGACCTCATGCACAGATGTGACCCCCACCGAGCACGTATGAACCACCCCAACCTTCCCATCCCACCTCTGTCCTGACCAATGGGTTGCAGCTGAGCAGCCCCATACAGAGGGGGAGACAGAGAGATGGATGGTTGGGCTCCCAGGCAGTGTCCTCTGAAGCTGTGACATGGTGGTGCTGTTGCCGGGAAAAAGGTGTGTGTATTTGTGTGTGTAGGTTGGGTGGGTGGGTGGGTGTAACTGAGTGCATGCCTCTGCCTCTCAGCTGTGCTAAAGCTCATTAGCGGGTGTAGGCAGGTACGAGAGAGAAAGTATGTGTTTGTGAATTAATGAGCATGCACCCCTGTGGGTGGTTTGTACAGTAGGGGCAAAGCCTCACTGCATGTCACTGGCCTGCACTAGATCAGCTGTATGACTGGTAAAGGATTTATGACCCCCCCGTCCCATCCCATCCCGTCCCCCCTCCCTCTCTTTGTGCTGTATCTGGTGTGGAGGAGATGCCTCTTTTCTCAGTAAGTGCCTGTTTGGCTGCCTTTGCAGTGGGAACCCTCAGTAGACTGTGAGTGAGGCTTTCCTCAGGGCGGTGGAAAAACCGACAGATTGTGAGGCCCAGTCTCCCTCTAATGGAAGAAGTAATGTGGCTGTGATCCTGATCTACGTGTGATGGGCGTGTGTCTGAGTAGGCCAGGAACACACAACACCAGGAGGCTGACAGCACTCACACTCTTCCTGCTGAAAAAGATATCTCACACCGCTGAGACTGTGCTCAGACGGTTCTTTTTTCTAATTTCATGCAGAAAGTGCAGCTGTCTTGTTATGGTTTT
Source organism: Salvelinus sp. IW2-2015 (assembly GCF_002910315.2). Taxonomy (NCBI): domain Eukaryota; kingdom Metazoa; phylum Chordata; class Actinopteri; order Salmoniformes; family Salmonidae; genus Salvelinus; species Salvelinus sp. IW2-2015. Next base: position 29,704,650 of record NC_036851.1, on the reverse strand, counting down.
GACACACGTACGGTACACCAGGGCTGGCAGTAGTGTTTATTGCCAGTGTTTCTCTAGCCAGAAGTAGTGAACTAAGTGGGACTATGAGATTTGAGATTGCCACCCAGTAAACATACTTAAACAACACCCAGTGTGGGCCATCAGTTCTTGGAGGCCGTGTATAACATGGGGATTAGATGACTGACAATGTAAGGATTTGATCATGATTAGAGTGACTAAGGCATGTGGAAATATCTGGAGTGACAGAAGGGCTATCAAACACCCACTGAGCACAGACGTCAATTCAACGTCTATTCCAAGTTGGTTTAACATAATTCAATAGAAATTAGGTGGAAACAACGTTGATTCAACCAGTATGTGCCCAGTGGGCAGCCATTCAGCCATTGAGCCATTGTATGGCCACACTAAGGTTCAATGCAAACAATGATTAGAATCAGAAGGCACATACAAGTTAGAGATTAAACTACACAGGGCTAAGGGAAAGGGTCATGACCCATGTTCGAATTTGTTTTGCGATAGCTTAAGATAAGGCACATTTCTTGGAATGACGTGGATGTTAGTGCTGAAGGTTCAGACTTAGATGGGCCGGAAACATTGGGCCAACATCATTTAGGCTTGCTCCTACCTATCTTTCCGATTTGGTCCTGCCGTACATACCTACACGTACGCTACGGTCACAAGACGCAGGCCTCCTAATTGTCCCTAGAATTTCTAAGCAAACAGCTGGAGGCAGGGCTTTCTCCTATAGAGCTCCATTTTTATGGTATGGTCTGCCTACCCATGTGAGAGACGCAGACTCGGTCTCAACCTTTAAGTCTTTACTGAAGACTCCTCTCTTCAGTGGGTCATATGATTGAGTGTAGTCTGGCCCAGGAGTGTGAAGGTGAACGGAAAGGCTCTGGAGCAACGAACCACCCTTGCTGTCTCTGCCTGGTCGGTTCCCCTCTCTCCACTGGGATTCTCTGCCTCTAACCCTATTACAGGGGCTGAGTCACTGGCTTACTGGTGCTCTTTCATGCCGTCCCTAGGAGGGGTGCGTCACTTGAGTGGGTTGAGTCACTGACGTGATCTTCCTGTCTGGGTTGGTGCCCCCCCTTGGGTTGTGTCGTGGCGGAGATCTTTGTGGGCTATACTCGGCCTTGTCTCAGGATGGTAAGTTGGTGGTTGAAGATATTCCTCTAGTAGTGTGGGGGCTGTGTTTTGGCAAAGTGGGTGGGGTTATATCCTTCCTGTTTGGCCCTGTCCGGGGGTATCATCGGATGGGGCCACAGTGTCTCCTGACCGCTCCTGTCTCAGCCTCCAGTATTTATGCTGCAGTAGTTTATGTGTCGGGGGGCTAGGGTCAGTTTGTTATATCTGGAGTACTTCTCCTGTCTTATCCGGTGTCCTGTGTGAATTTAAGTATGCTCTCTCTAATTCTCTCTTTCTCTCTTTCTTTCTCTCTCTCGGAGGACCTGAGCCCTAGGACCATGCCTCAGGACTACCTGGCATGATAACTCCTTGCTGTCCCCAGTCCACCTGGCCGTGCTGCTGCTCCAGTTTCAACTGTTCTGCCTGCGGCTATGGAACCCTGACCTGTTCACCGGACGTGCTACCTGTCCCAGACCTGCTGTTTTCAACTCTCTAGAGACAGCAGGAGCGGTAGAGATACTCTTAATGATCGGCTATGAAAAGCCAACTGACATTTACTCCTGAGGTGCTGCACCCTCGACAACTACTGTGATTATTATTATTTGACCATGCTGGTCATTTATGAACATTTGAACATCTTGGCCATGTTCTGTTATAATCTCCACCCGGCACAGCCAGAAGAGGACTGGCCACCCCTCATAGCCTGGTTCCTCTCTAGGTTTCTTCCTAGGTTTTGGCCTTTCTAGGGAGTTTTTCCTAGCCACCGTGCTTCTACACCTGCATTGCTTGCTGTTTGGGGTTTTACGCTGGGTTTCTGTACAGCACTTTGAGATATCAGCTGATGTAAGAAGGCCTATATAAATACATTTGATTTGATTTGAGATACAACACAGAAACTTGGTGACCACTAGATTCTTGCCATTCTGTATCAAATGTAAATCTTAGAGTTCCTGTGACTAAATCCTGTTGTTTGATTGGTCACCTCCAAGGTTACCGATCACAGCCTGCAGGCTATCGCTTGGAAACAACGTGATAAGATGCCTCCGCTGATCATGTGCCCGTTGACAGCTAATTAACAGTCACCAATATGTTCCTCTCCGGTGACCCTAGCAACCTGTTCTGTCCTGTTTGATGTTTTTCATAAAGGGAGTTGTCACTCGATGCCACAGCAGGTTGTTACAGCAAAACGTAGGATGGATGGACCCACAGAGTTTTTCCTGAAAATGGAGAGAGCTTTGTGCCCCAGGGTGACTAGATATACAGTATGTGAGACAGGGGAGAGGGTCATGGTTGGACACTGCGTTCGGCAGGTCCACAATATTTTCCTCTAGATCTCTGACAATCAACGGCCCTGATGAGAGGTGGAGAAGTGTTCTCCTGTCCAGTGAGCTGTAGCCTGTGGAGGGCCCATTCAGGACAGTGTCAGTTTACCCACTTAAAGCCTTTTAGAGTTTATTTCAGATCCTCCAATTCACTAAAGGCAGTGTCTCTATAGCAGCCTTAGGTTCCAACTGAGACGCACTCTTTCGGTAACACTGGTGTAGAGCTCCCACAGTGGTCTGTAACTATGGGCACATCAGCAGAAAATGATCAAACTGTTCTCGGTGCCGCACCGGGCCGGTCTCTCATTGTAATCATGACAACCTACTCATGGCTCACCAGGTGGAGTTACTGGATCGATACTAGTCTGACAACATCACTCTGCTCTTCCTATCTTTTTCTCATCACTTTTATTGCTTTCCTATCCTGATGACCATCTTTTCCAGTGTATCCATTCTGTCTCAGATACATTTTCCTTTTCAAAGCCATTGTCTGTAATGGTTGGTATTGAAGCCATGATGGCACTTTATAACAAAGTGTCAGTTTGTCAGCCCTTTATAACATCTGTAATGGGAAGTACACATGAGCAGACATACAAATAACCTTCAGTCTGGTTCTGACATATAAGAGCACTGAATACCTTCTCCGTTGGAGTATTATCTATTAATCCGACACAGCAGAAAACGTTTCTACCGGTAATACTTCTGAACTAAAGACACATTTTACCGTGCGATCTCCTGTTACATGCAGATCAATTGTTCCATTTGTCTCTTACCAAGTCTCACTCTTTCATTACTCTATCCCTTTTATTCACACATTTATATTATTCACCTATTGATATTATTCACATCTTGTTATTATTCACCTATTGATATTATTCAAACACTGATATTATTCACATCTTGATATTATTCACATCTTGTTATTATTCACATATTGAATATTATTCACACATTGCATATTAATATACAATGCTATCTGTCCCCAACCACCCCGCATATTCATGACATTAATGTACCACGAGTCATGACATGTGAGCTACAACAGCCCTTTACATCAACGCCTCTTTACACACACACACACACACACACACACACACACACACACACACACACACACACACACACACACACACACACACACACACACACACACACAAAGTGAATATTACATTGTCTAGAAGAGACACACCTCTTCCGTGTAGCAGTCAGTCTGTGGTTGAATAATTCAGTGGGTAAGGACTGAGGAGAGGATAACTGGGTCTATATTTGAACTCTCCTGTCCTAGTAAATGGTCATAAATAGAAAGGGGATGTCTCTCTCATGGGTCAGTCTGAGACCACTGCCTCATTGTCTTTCTAATTCATATTCAGCTCCACCAGCTAGACAAGAGATTGAGCTCAGGTGCTCTCTAGTTAGTCTCTAGAAAGAATCCTGCAGTTACAAGTGCACACACAAACTTACACTGGGCTACAGCCTCAGTTATACAGTCAGACTATCAACTTTACATAAGTACTGTAAGAATAACAAGGACTGCAGTGACAACCTTGGTGTGTGTGTGTGTGTGTGTGTGTGTGTGTGCTGTGTGTGTGTGTGTGTGTGTGTGTGTGTGTGTGTGTGTGTGTGTGTGTGTGTGTGTGTGTGTGTGTGTGTGTGTACATTAGCCATAAGCCCAGTAGTACTTCATAGAAGCACTCTTCAGGCAGGCGAGAAAAAAACTTTGGAAGTGACAATGAAAATTTGAAAAGCAGCTTTTTAAATAATTACTAACCCACCAGCTGATGTAGAGAAGCAAGAGTCACATTTTCTGTCAATGCAGTGCTTTTCCCCAATTACAGACCCAGAGAGTTTAATAACGAAAACAAAACATGGTTTTTCAAGTATTTTCTGAGCTTATGGCCTGTGCCATCAGGGATGTGTATGGCCTAAAAAGAGCTAAAAAGGGAAGGAAAGAGTGTTAGTCTGACATTTACAATGGGAGCAGTTTAGAGGGATAAAACCTTTAAACATGAACACTCCTTCTTGGCTTGGAGAGTAGCTGAGAGAAATGTAGTCATTCATTACAAATTAGACATTAAAATGGACTTATTCCACATAGGCAGTGACTGTGAAGTCAGTCCCCGCTCTGTCAAATACAGAAATTCAAAGAATTTGAGTACAGTCGCTTTGGATAAAAGCGTCTGCTAAATGGCAAGTCAAAAACTTGGACACACCTACTCATTCCAGGTTTTTTCTTTATTTTTACTATTTTCTACATTGGAATCATGTATGGAATCATGTAGTAACCAAAACAGTGTTAAACAAATCAAAATATATTTGAGATTTGAGATTCTTCAAAGTAGCCACCCTTTGCCTTGATGACAGCTTTGCACACTCTTGGCATTCTCTCAACCAGCTTCATCTGGAATGCTTTTCCAACAGTCTTGAAGGAGTTCCCACAAATGCTGAGCACTTGTTGGCTGCTTTTCCTTCACTCTGCGGTCCAACTCATCCTAACCATCTCAATTGGGTTGAGGTCGGGGGATTGTGGAGGCCAAGTCATCTGATGCACCACTCCATCACTCTCCTTCTTGGTCAAATAGCCCTTACACAGCCTGGAGGTGTGTTTTGGGTCCTTGTCCTGTTGAAAAAACAAATGATAGTCCCGCTTTGCGCAAACCAGATGGGATGGCGTATCCCTGCGAATGCTGTGGTAGCCATGCTGGTTAAGTGTGGCTTGAATTCTAAATAAATCAACAACAGTGTCAAGAGCAAAGCACCCCCACTCATCACACCACCTCATCACCACACCACTTCATCTAAAGTTGGAACCAAAAATCTCAAATTTTGAATCATCAGACCAAAGGACAGATTTCCACCAGTCTAATGTCCATTGCTTGTGTTTCCTGGGCCAAGCAATTCTCTTCTTCTAATTGGTGTCCTTTATTAATGGTTTCTTTGCAGAAATTCAACCATGAAGGCCTGATTCACGTAGTTTCCTGTGAACAGTTGATGTTGAGATGTGTCTGTTACTTGAAGACTGTGAAGCATTTATTTGGGCTGCATTCTGAGGTGCAGTTAACTCTAATGAACTTATCCTCTGCAGCAGACACTCTGGGTCTTCCTTTCCAGTGGCGGGTCCTCCTGAGAGCCAGTTTCTTCATAGTGCTTGATGGTATTTGCGACTGCACGTGAACAAACTTTCAAAGTTCTTGAAATGTTCGGCATTGACTGACCTTCATGTCTTAAAGTAAGGATGGACTGTTGTTTCTCTTTGCTTATTTGAGCTGTTCTTGCCATAATATGGACTTGGTCTTTTACCAAATAAGGCTATCTTCTGTAAACCACCCCTACCTTGTCACAACACAACTGATTGGCTCAAACGCATTACGAAGGAAAGAAATTCCACAAATTAACTTTTAACAAGGCACACCTGTTAATTGAAATGCATTCCAGATGACTACCTCATAAAGCTGGTTGAGAGAATGCCAAGACTGTGCAAAGCTGTCATCAAGGCAAAGGGTGGTTACTTTGAAGAACCTCAAATATATAATAGAATTTGATTTGATTAACACTTTTTTGGTTACTACCTGATTCCATATGTGTTATTTCATAGTGTTGATGTCTTCACTAATTTTCTACAATGTAAAAAATAGCACACATAAAGAAAAACCCTTGAGTATGAGTAGGTGTTTACAAACTATTGACTTGTATATATATACAGTTGAAGTCGGAAGTTTACATACACTTAGGTTAGAGTCATTAAAACTCATTTTTCAACCACTCCACAAATTTCCTGTTAACGAACTATAGTTTGGCAAGTCGGTTAGGACATCTACTTTGTGCATGACACAAGTCATTTTTCCAACAATTGTTTACAGACAGATTATTTCACATATAATGAATTCACTGTATCGCAATTCCTGTGGGTCAGAAGTTTACATACACTAAGTTGACTGTGCCTTTAAACAGCTTGGAAAATTCCAGAAAATGATGTCATAGCTTTAGAAGCTTCTGATAGGCTAATTGACATAATTTGAGTCAATTGGAGGTTTACCTGTGGATGTATTTCAAGGCCTACCTTCAAACTCAGTGCCTCTTTGCTTGACATCATGGGAAAATAAAAAGAAATCAGCCAAGACCTCATAAAAATAATTATATACCTCCACAAGTCTGGTTCATCCTTGGGATTCATTTCCAAACACCTGAAGGTACCACGCTCATCTGTACAAACAATAGTACGCAAGTATAAACACCATGGGACCACGCAGCCATCATACCACTCAGGAAGGAGACAGCTTCTGTCTCCTAGAGATGAACGTACTTTGGTGCGAAAAGTGCAAATCAATCCCACAACAACAGCAAAGGACCTTGTGAAGATGCTGGAGGAAACCGGTACAAAAGTATCTATATCCACAGTAAAACGAATCCTATATTGACATAACTTGAAAGGCCGCTCAGCAAGGAAGAAGCCACTGCTCCAAAACTGCCGTAAAAAAGCCAGACTACGGTTTGCAACTGCACATGGGGACAAAGATCGTACTTTTTGGAGAAATGTCCTCTGGTCTGATGAAACAAAAATAGAACTGTTTGGCCATAATGACCATCGTTATGTTTGGAGGAAAAAGGTGGAGGCTTGCAAGCCGAAGAACACCATCCCAACCGAGAAGCACGGGGTGGCAGCATCATGTTGTGGGGGTGCTTTGCTGCAGGAGGGACTGGTGCCCTTCACAAAAATAGATGGTATCATGAGGGAGGAAAATTATGTGGATATATTGAAGCAACATCTCAAGACATCAGTCAGGAAGTTAAAGCTTGGTCGCAAATGGGTCTTCCAAATGGACAGTGACCCCAAGCAAACTTCCAAAGTTGTGGCAAAATGGCTTAAGGACAACAAAGTCAAGGTATTGGAGTGGCCATCACAAAGCCCTGACCTCAATCCCATAGAAAATTTGTGGGCAGAACTGAAAAAGTGTGTGCGAGCAAGGAGGCCTACAAACCTGACTCAGTTACAGCAGCTCTGTCACGAGGAATGGGACAAAATTCACCCAACTTATTGTGGGAAGCTTGTGGAAGGCTACCCGAAACGTTTGACCCAAGTTAAACAATTTAAAGGCAATGCTACCAAATACTAATTGAGTGTATTTAAATTTCTGACCCACTGGGAATGTGATGAAAGAAATAAACGCTGAAATAAATTTTCTCTACTATTATTCTGACATTTCACATTCTTCAAATAAAGTGGTGATCCTAACTGACCTAAGACAGGGCATTTTTACTAGGATTAAATGTCAGGAATTGTGAAAAACTGAGTTTAAATGTATTTGGCTAAGGTGTATGTAACCTTCTGACTTCAACTGTATATACTGTATACAGTACTGTGCAAAGGTTTTAGGCAGGTGTGAAAAATGCTGTAAAGTAAGAGTGCTTTGAAAAATAGACATGTTAATAGATTATATTTATCAATTAACTAAATGCAAAGTGTGTGAACAGAAGAGAAATCAAATCCATATTTGGTGTGACCACCCTATGCCTTCAAAACAGCATCAACTCTTCTAGGTACACTTGCACAAAGTCAGGGATTTTGTAGGCATATAGTCAGGTATATGATTAAAGAATTATACCAAACAGGTGCTGGTGATCATCAATTAAATATGTAGGTTGAAACACAATCATTAACTGAAACAGAACCAGCTGTGTAGGAGGAAAATAACTGGTTGAGGATCAGCCAAATTTAGCTTACAAGGTGAGGTTGTTGAAGACCGTTTACTGTCAAAAGTCATACACCATAGCAAGACTGAGCACAGCAACAAGACACAAGGTAGTTATACTGCATCAGCAAGGTCTCTCCCAGGCAGAAATTTCAAGGCAGACATGGGTTTCCAGATATGCTGTCCAAGCTCTTTTGAAGAAGCACAAAGAAACGGGCAACGTTGAGGACCGTAGACGCAGTGGTCGGCCAAATAAACTTACTGCAGCAGATAAAAGACACATCATGCTTGCTTCCCTTCACAATCGGAAGATGTCCAGCAGTGCCATCAGCTCAGAATTGGCAGAAAACAGTGGAACCCTGGTACACCCATCTACTGTCCAGAGAAGACTGGTCAGAAGTGGCCTTCATGGATGACTTACGGCCCAAAGCCATACCTCCGACGTGGAAACAAGGCCAATTTGTTTTTTTTGTTTTTTTTATTTCACCTTTATTTAACCAGGTAGGCTAGTTGAGAACAAGTTCTCATTTGCAACTGCGACCTGGCAAAGATAAAGCAAAGCAGTTCGACACATACAACAACACAGAGTTACACATGGAATAAACAAACATCCATCAATAATACAGTAGAAAAATCTATATACAGCATGTGCAAATGAGGTAGGATAAGAGAGGTAAGGCAATAAATAGGCCATGGTTGCGAAGTAATTACAATATAGCAATTAAACACTGGAATGGTAGGATGTGCAGAAGATGAATGTGCAAGTAGAGATACTGGGGTGCAAAGGAGCAAGATAAATAAATACAGTATGGGGATGAGGTAGATTGGATGGGCTATTTACAGATGAGCGATGTACAGGTGCAGGGATCTGTGAGCTGCTCTGACAGCTGGTGCTTAAAGCTAGTGAGGGAGGTAAGAGTCTCCAGCTTCAGAGATTTTTGCAGTTCGTTCCAGTCATTGGCAGCAGAGAACTGGAAGGAGAGGCGGCCAAAGGAAGAATTGGTTTTGGGGGTGACCAGTGAGATATACCTGCTGGAGCGCGTGCTACGGGTGGATGCTGCTATGGTGACCAGTGAGCTGAGATAAGGCGGTGCTTTACCTAGCAGAGACTTGTAGATGACCTGGAGCCAGTGGGTTTGGCGACGAGTATAAAGCGAGGGCCAGCCAAAGAGAGCATACAGGTCACAGTGGTGGGTAGTATATGGGGCTTTGGTGACAAAATGGATGGCACTGTGATAGACTGCATCCAATTTGTTGAGTAGAGTGTTGGAGGCTATTTTGTAAATGACATTGCCGAAGTCGAGGATTGGTAGGATGGTCAGTTTTACAAGGGTATGTTTGGCAGCATGAGTGAAGGATGCTTTGTTGCGAAATAGGTAGCCAATTCTAGATTTAATTTTGGATTGGAGATGTTTAATGTGAGTATGGAGGGAGAGTTTACAGTCTAACCAGACACCTAGGTATTTGTAGTTGTCCACATATTCTAAGTCAGAACCGTCCAGAGTAGTGATGCTGGACCGGCGGGTAGGTGCAGGCAGCGATCGGTTGAAGAGCATGCATTTAGTTTTACTTGCATTTAAGAGCAGTTGGAGGCCACGGAAGGAGAGTTGTATGGCATTGAAGCTCATCTGGAGGTGAGTTAACACAGTGTCCAAAGAAGAGCCAGAGGTATACAGAATGGTGTCGTCTGCGTAGCGGTGGATTGGAGAATCACCGGCAGAAAGAGCGACATCATTAATGTATACAGAGAAGAGAGTCGGCCTGAGAATTGAACCCTTTGGCACCCCCATAGAGACTGCCAGAGGTCCGGACAACAGGCCCTCCGATTTGACATACTGAACTCTATCGGAGAAGTAGTTGGTGAACCAAGCGAGGCAATCATTTGAGAGACCAAGGCTGTTGAGTCTGCCAATAGGAATGTTGTGATTGACAGAGTCGAAAGCCTTAGCCAGGTCGATGAATACGGCTGCACAGTAATGTCTCTTATCGATGGCGGTTATGATATCGTTTAGGACCTTGAGCGTGGCTGAGGTGCACCCATGACCAGCTCTGAAACCAGATTGCACAGCGGAGAAGATACGGTGAGATTCGAAATGGTCGGTAATCTGTTTGTTAACTTGGCTTTCAAAGACCTTAGAAAGGCAGGGTAAGATAGATATAGGTCTGTAGTTTGGGTCTAGAGTGTCTCCCCCTTTGAAGAGGGGGATGACCGTGGCAGCTTTCCAATCTATGGGAATCTCAGACGATACGAAAGAGAGGTTGAACAGGCTAGTAATGGGGGTTGCAACAATTTCGGCAGATCATTTTAGAAAGAGATGGTCCAGATTGTCTAGCCCGGCTGATTTGTAGGGGTCCAGATTTTGCAGCTCTTTCAGAACACCAGCTATCAGGATTGGGTGAAGGAGAAGTGGGGGAGGTTTGGGCGAGTTGCTGTGGGGAGCGCAGGGCTGTTGACCAGGGTAGGGGTAGCCAGGTGGAAAGCATGGCCAGCCGTAGAAAAATGCTTATTGAAATTCTCAATTATTGTGGATTTATTGGTAGTGACAGTGTTTCCTAGCCTCAGTGCAGTTGGCAGCTGGGAGGAGGTGCTCTTATTCTCCATGGACTTTACAGTGTCCCAGAACTTTTTTGAGTTTGTACTACAGGATGCAAATTTCTGTTTGAAAAAGCTAGCCTTAGCTTTCCTAACTGCCTGTGTATATTTGTTCCTAACTTCCCTGAAAAGTTGCATATCACGGGGGCTATTCGATGCTAATGCAGAACGCCACAGGATGTTTTTGTGCTGGTCAAGGGCAGACAGGTCTGAAGTGAACCAAGGGCTATATCTATTCCTGGTACTACATTTTTTGAATGGAGCATGCTTATTTAAGATGGTGAGGAAGGCACTTTTAAAGAATAACCAGGCATCATCTACTGATGGGAGGAGGTCAATGTCATTCCAGGATACCCTGGCCAGGTCGATTAGAAAGTCCTGTTCACTGTGTTTTAGGGAGCGTTTGACAGCAGACCCATTACGGATGCAGGCAATGAGGCAGTGATCACTGAGATCTTGGTTGAAAACAGCAGCGGAGTATTTGGAGGGCGAGTTAGTTAGGATGATATCTATGAGGGTGCCCGTGTTTACGGATTTGGGGTTGTCCCTGGTAGGTTCATTGATAATTTGTGTGAGATTGAGGGCATCAAGCTTAGATTGTAGGATGGCCGGGGTGTTAAKCATGTCCCAGTTTAGGTCACCGAGCAGCACGAGCTCAGAAGATAGATGGGGGGCAATCAATTCACATATGGTGTCCAGGGCACAGCTGGGGGCAGAGGGTGGTCTATAGCAAGCGGCAACGGTGAGAGACTTGTTTCTGGAAAGGTGAATTTTTAGAAGTAGAAGCTCGAATTGTTTTGGTATAGACCTGGATAGTAAGATAGAACTCTGCAGGCTATCTCTGCAGTAGATTGCCACACCGCCCCCTTTGGCAGTTCTATCTTGGCGGAAAATGTTACAGTTAGGGATGGTTGTTTTTTTTCAGGGTTTTTGGTGGTTTTCCTAAGCCAGGATTCAGACACGGCTAAGACATCCGGGTTGGCAGAATGTGCTATAAAGCAGTGAATAAAGCAAACTTAGGGAGTAGGCTTCTAATGTTAACATGCATGAAACCAAGGCTTTTACGGTTACAGAAGTCAACAAATGAGAGCACCTGGGGAGTAGGAGTGGAGCTAGGCACTGCAGGTCCTGGATTAAGCTCTACATCACCAGAGGAAGAGAGGAGAAGTAGGTTAAGGGTATGGCTAAAGGCTATAAGAACTGTCCGTCTAGCACGTTCAGAACAGAGAGTAAAGGGAGCAGGTTTCTGGGCATGATAGCATAGATTCCAAGGCATAATGTACAGACAAAGGTTTGGTAGTATAACGGATGTGAAATGGCTAGCTAGTTAGCGGTGGTGCGCGCTAATAGCGTTTCAATCGGTTACGTCACTCGCTTTGAGACCTTGAAGTAGTGGTTCCCCTTGCTCTGCAAGGGCCGCGGCTTTTGTGGAGCGATGGGTAACGATGCTTCGTGGGTGACTGCTGTTGATGTGTGCAGAGGGTCCCTGGTTCGCGCCCGGGTCGGGGCGAGGGGACGGACTAAAGTTATACTGTTACATTGATGCTGTTGACTCGGATCACTGTTTGCTGCGGAAAAGGAGGAGGTCGAAAGGGGGGTGAGTGTAACGGATGTGAAATGGCTAGCTAGTTAGCGGTGGTGCGCGCTAATAGCATTTCAATCGGTTACGTCACTCGCTTTGAGACCTTGAAGTAGTGGTTCCCCTTGCTCTGCAAGGGCCGCGGCTTTTGTGGAGCGATGGGTAATGATGCTTCGTGGGTGACTGTTGTTGATGTGTGCAGAGGGTCCCTGGTTCGCGACCGGGTCGGAGCGAGGGGACGGACTAAAGTTATACTGTTACAGTAGGAAGACAGTACATTGGAGGTAAACCTAGGCATTGAGTAATGATGAGAGAGATATCGTCTCTAGAGACGTTTAAACCAGGTGATGTCGTCGCATATGTAGGAAGTTGAACAACATGGTTGGTTAAGGCATATTGAGCAGGGCTACAGGCTCTACAGTGAAATAAGACAGTAATCACTAACCAGGACAGTAATGGACAAGGCATATTGATATTAGGGAGAGGCATGCGTAGCCAACTGATCGTATTGGTCCAGTGAGTGGGGACACGGCGATTCAGACAGTTAGCAGGCCAGGGCTAGCAAGTTAGCAGTTAGCAGGCCGGGGCTAGCAAGCTAGCATAAGGGCCTTAGAGGGACGTCGCGATGGGGGGAAGTCTGTTTTTGCCTCCTCGTGCGGTGACGTCGATAGACCCGTCGTGGAATTAGTAGGGTTCCAAGTAGCAGAGGGGTCCAAGTCCAATTGGCAAAATGGGTATAGGGGTCCAAGAAACTGGCCGATGGATCAGCTAACAGTCTAATATGCTCTAGATAGCTAGCGGGCCGCGGTTAGCAGAATGGGCCTTCAGGGGACGTCGTGCCTGAGGGGCCTGTTGGGATCCTCGGGCAGATTGTGTCGGTATTCCAGTCGTGAAGGATCGGCGGGGTTCTGTGCTCCGTACCGGCAGTAGAAGGGGTCCGGATATTGTAACCGAGGTGTGGGCTTCAGGAGTAGCCACCTGGGTTTCGGTTAGCTAGCTGCGATGATCCAGATGAAAAGGTTCAGAGTTTGTGGTAGGAATCCGGGGATATGATGAGAAAAATAGGTCCGGTATGCTCTGGTTTGAAACGCGTTGTACGAACTGGCGAGAACTTTCTGAGCTAAAGGTTAGCTGATGACCGCTAGCAGTGGTTAGCTGACTGATAGCTGATAGCTGGTAGCTAGTTAGCTAGCTAGCTTCAGTTGAGCGATTCCAGTTCGGAGGTAAATAGAAATACTTCAGAAAAAAAACAGATCCACATCACATTGGGTGAGGCGGGTTGCAGGAGTTGAGGTTTGAAGTTGAGGTTTAGGAAAAATATTAAAAAGAATGCGAAGAAAAATATATTAAAAGATATATACATGGGACGAGACAAGACAAAGACAAAGACGTCTGACTGCTACGCCATCTTGGATCCAAGCGACTCAACTATGCACGAAAACACAGAAACTGGAGTGCAGAAAAATGGCAGCAGGTGCTCTGGACCGATGAGTCAAAATTTGAAATATTTGGCTGTAGCAGAAGGCAGTTTGTTCGCCGAAGGGCTGGAGAGTGGTACACAAATGAATGTCTGCAGGCAACAGTGAAAATTGATTGAGTTTCCTTGCAAGTTTTGGGCTGCATTTCTGCAAATGGAGTTGGGGATTTGGTCAAAATTAATGGTCTCCTCAATGTTGAGAAGTACAGGCAGATACTTATCCATCATCCAAGGGATGCATCTGATTGGCCCCAAATTTATTCTGCAGCATGACAACGACCCCAAACATACAGCGAAAGTCATTAAGAACTATCTTCAGCGTAAAGGAGAACATGGAGTCCTGGAAGTGATGGTATGGCCCCCACAGAGCCCTGATCTCAACATCATCGAGTCTGTCTGGGATTACATGGAGAGAACCACCCGAGGCAGCCTAAATCCACAGAAGAACTATGGTGAGTTCTCCAAGATGTTTGGGCCAACCTACCTGCCAAGTTCCTTCAAAAACTGTATGCAAGTGTACCTAGAAGAATTTATGCTGTTTTGAAGGCAAAGGGTGGTCACACCAAATATTGATTTGATGTAGATTTTTCTTCTATTCACTCACTTTGCATTTAGGCAATTAATAAATATAATATGTCTATTTTTGAAAGCATTCTTACTTTACAGCATTTTTTCACACCTGCCTAAAACTTTTGCACAGTACTGTATATATACACTGAGTGTACAAAACATTAAGAATACCTGCTCTTTTGGCCCAGCGTCGTCCGGGTTAGGGAGGGTTTGGCCGGCAGGGATATCCTTGTCTCATCGCGCACTAGCGACTCCTGTGGCAGGCCGGGCGCAGTGCACGCTGATCAGGTCACCAGGTGTACGGTGTTTCCTCCAACACATTGGTGTGGCTGGCTTCCGGGTTGGATGTGCATTGTGTCAAGAAGCAGTGCGGCTAGGTTGGGTTGTGTTTCGGGGGACGCATGGCTCTCGACCTTCGCCTCTCCCGAGTCCGTACGGGAGTTGCAGCGATGAGACAAGACTGTAACTACTACCAATTGGATACCACGAAATTGGGGAGAAAAAAGGGGTAAAATATTTTTTTTTAAATACAAATTTATTAAATAAAATACCTGCTCTTTCCATGACATAAACTGAGCAGATGAATCAGGTTGAAATGTATGATCCCTAATTCATGTCACTTGTTCAATCCACTTCAATCAGTGTAGATGAATGGGAAGAGACAGGTTAAATAGGGATTTTTAAACCTTGCGACAATTGAGACATGTGTTGTGTATGTGTGCCATTTATAGGGTGAATGGGCAAGACCAAAAATGTAAGCGCATTCGAACACGATATGTTAGTAGGTGCCAGGCGCACCAGTTTGTGTCAAGAACTGCAATGCTGCTGTTTTTTTCATGCTCAACAGTTTCCTGTGTATAAAGAAAGGACATCCAGCCAACTTGACACAACCGTGGGAAGCATTGGAGTCAACATGGGAAAGCATCCCTGTAAAACGCTTTCGACACCTTGTAGAGTCCATGCCCTGGCAAATTGAGGCTGTTCTGAAGGCAAAATTGGGGAGGTCCAACTCAATATTAGGAAGTTGTTCCTAATGTTGGTATACTCAGGGTATGTACAGTTGAAGTCAGAAGTTTACACACACCTTAGCTAAATACATTTAAACTCAGTTTTTCACAATTCCTGACATTTAATCCTAGTAAAAATTCCCTGTATCAGGTCAGTTAGGATCACCACTTTATTTAAATAATGTGAAATGTCAGAATAATAGTAGAGAGAATTATTTATTTCAGCTTTTATTTCTTTCATCACATTCCCAGTGGGTCAGAAGTTTACATACACTCAATTAGTATTTGGTAGCATTGCCTTTAAATTGTTTAACTTGGGTCAAATGTTTCGGGTCGCCTTCCACAAGCTTCCCACAATAAGTTGGGTGAATTTTGGCCCATTCCTCGTGACAGAGCTGGTGTAACTGAATCAGGTTTGTAGGCCTCCTTGCTCGCACACACTTTTTCAGTTCTGCCCACAAATTTTCTATGGGATTGAGGTCAGGGCTTTGTGATGGCCACTCCAATACCTGACTTTGTTGTCCTTAAGCCATTTTGCCACAACTTTGGAAGTATGCTTGGGGTCACTGTCCACTTGGAAGACCCATTTGCGACCAAGCTTTAACTTCCTGACTGATGTCTTGAGATGTTGCTTCAATATATCCACATAATTTCACATAATTTCTAATTTCTAATTCTCATGATGCCATCAATTTTGTGAAGTGCACCAGTCCCTCCTGCAGCAAAGCACCCCAACAACATGATGCTGCCACCCCCGTGCCTCACGGTTGGGACAGTGTTCATCGGCTTGCAAGCCTCCACCTTTTTTCTCCAAACATAAGAGAGCCGTGCTGTCTGAGCGCTCGGGTTTGCCACCAAAGCTCCTCCCCTGTGCTTTCTTCTCGAAGAAGCTCAGCCCAGCGGAGCGAAACTATGATGTGGGGGACCGGGAGCTGTTGGCTGTGGTCAAGGCTCTGAAGGCGTGGAGACATTGGCTTGAGGGGGCTAAACACCCTTTTCTCATCTGAACTGACCACCGCAATCTGGAGTACATCCGGGCGGCGAGGAGAATGAACCCTCGCCAGGCAAGGTGGGCCATGTTCTTTACCCGTTTTGTTTTCACCCTGTCCTACAGACCAGGTTCCCAGAAAGCTAAGGCAGACGCACTGTCCCGGATGTATGACACAGAGGAGCGGTCCATGGATCACACTGCCATACTTCCGGCCTCTTGCCTGGTGACACCGGTGGTGTGGGAGCTGGACGCGGACATCGAACGGGCGTTACGTACAGAGCCCACTCCTCCCCAGTGTCCAGCTGGGCGTCTGTACGTTCCGTCTGCTGTCCGCGACCATTTGATCTATTGGGCCCACACGTC
Organism: Salvelinus sp. IW2-2015; assembly: GCF_002910315.2. Taxonomy (NCBI): domain Eukaryota; kingdom Metazoa; phylum Chordata; class Actinopteri; order Salmoniformes; family Salmonidae; genus Salvelinus; species Salvelinus sp. IW2-2015. Next base: position 29,687,930 of record NC_036851.1, on the reverse strand, counting down.
ACCCTCCTCTGGTCACCCTGGCATCGGTCACCCTGGCGCTGTCTTAGTGGGAAGTACTGGTGGTCCACCTTGACCAAGGACGTGAGGGTTTATGTTTCATCCTGCTCGGTGTGCGCCCAGTGCAAGGCTCCTAGGCACCTGCCCAGAGGGAAGTTACAGCCCTTACCCGTTCCACAACGGCCGTGGTCACACCTATCCATCTTTAGGATGTTTTTCTCGTATGTATCCAATAATGTCCCAGACGGAGAATTTCTTCGTGTCTACCTAAGGCATTGCAGACAACGATATGGTGCACCCAGGTGCGCAGCAAAATACTGCCAATATGGCTGACCTGTCACTCCAAAAGCTCTCATTCGGTCCCACATCAGGCTAGACACCTCATTCAACGTTCTACTGCCTGTTGACATCTAGTGGAAGGCGTATGAAGTGCATACATATCCATAAATACAAGGCAATTGAATAGGCGAAGCCTTTCACAGAGACCCATTTCAGAATTTTCACTTCCTGTTTGGAAGTTTGCCTGCCAAATGAGTTCTGTTTTACTCACAGATATAATTCAAACAGTTTTAGAAACTTCAGAGTGTTTTCTATCCAATAGTAATAATAATATGCATATCATATGATCTAGAACAGAGTACGAGGCCGTTTAATTTGGGCACTATTTTTTCCCAAAGTGAAAATAGCGCCCCCTATTAAGAATAAGTTTTTAAGCAATGCCGAGCCACTCGATGGGATGAGCATGTGATGGGTATGGGGTCAACAGGGGGTGGGTTTGTTGTCTTTTACTATGGAATCAAGCTGTGTTTGCCCTCTGAGTAAAAGGGTAGGGTCTAATCTAATGAATTACAATGGAATAAAGAGGCTTTTTGGGTGGCTATTGTTTAGAGTGGGGAAAACAAAACAACCACATGCACACACCACGTGCTCCAATTTGGAGTGAGGCCTTCAGCGAGACTGCAGTATCTTGGCTATAATTGAAGTAATAGTTGCCATGGTGATGTGAGGCTTTTTTTTCATAGGAAAGGCATTCACAAAAACAGGACAGAACAAAACAAAACACAGAGGGAAGAGGACGGCCTAGAGCAGGGATGGGCAACTGGGGGGGAACTCAGTCGGGTTCTCAACTTACTGTTGAGAGTTAGAATAACAGAATACACAAGGTGCATTTTCAAAATGTGGTTGTGCATCAGCTGTCACTCAATTAGCCCATGTCAGCAATTTTTTTTAGGTGGGTAAGTTAGTCTAGCGACCAGCTATCTAAACCTGTAGTAATCATAGTCGAATTATCAACCATAGTGGGGCCCATTGATAATCAGTTATCACATTAAAAACTGCAAACATTTGCCTACAACCTATGGCAACATGTGTAGAATTGCAGGATATTCGCTGTAAAACGGCTAATCTTTCACTCCGCCCCATTGCAAAATGTGTAGAATTGCAGGAAATGAGTTATAACATTGCAAAATCTTCTCTCTGTCCCATGGCAAAATATGTAGAATTCCAGGGAATTAACTTTAAAATGTGAGGGTGCTAAAATGTTTTGCTTGAAAGGGAGGGGGGGTATGGATGTGGGTACGCAGACCCACAAACCACTGCGGCTCCTCATGTTTTTTTGTGGCCCACACCCCGATCAAAGTTACCCATCCCTGGCCTAGAGGGATGACATCAAAACTTGGCTGTGGGACAGAGAGAGAGTGGGATAAGGAAAGAGAGGGAGAGAGAGAGAGCGCAAGAGAGAGAGCGAGAGAGAGCGTGAGAAAGAGAGAGAAGCGCGAGGAAAGAACGAGAGAGAGAGAATTCCACAAAGAATTCGAAAACAAACCCAAACTCCTGTGTCTACTGGGTGAAATACCACAGTGTGCCATCACAGAAGCAAGATTTGTGACCTGCTGCCACTTTAACTTTAACTATTTGCACATCGTTACAACACTGTATAATTATACATAATTTGAAATGTCTTTATTCTTTTGGATCTTCTGTAAGTGTAATGTTTACTGTTAATTTTTATTGTTTATTTCACTTTTGTTTATTATCTACTTCACTTGCTTTGGCAATGTTAACATATGTTTCCTATGCCAATAAAGCCCTTAAAAATGTAATTGTATTGAATTGAAATTGAGAGAGGGTGGTGGGATAAAGCAGCGGGAGAACACCTCTCAATCTCTACAGAAAAACAACGAGGGCTAAAAGGAGTGGAAAGAAACTCTCTTTCTTTTTAGTGGAGGAGTGATTACTGTGATAACTCTGGCTCTGGGGAGCTAGTATAGCGCTCTGAAGAATGGGAACTGGTAAGTAAGATCAGTAGTACCTAAGTGGCCCAGAACACCCTGCAGAGACTCTGTGTCAGAGTGACTTTCTGATCACCTCTCCCAAATCTCAATCTCAATCCTAGATAAAGAAAACGAGGGTTTTGATTCTGCCACAGTGCCCTCGATTGAATGATTAAACCTAAAGCTTCTGTTGCCTCGTTGAGAATGTGACCACACACACACACACACACACACACACACACACACACACACACACACACACACACAAACACCACACACACACACACACACACACACACACACACACACACACACACACACACACACACACACACACACACACACACACACACACACACACACACACACACACAAATGGAGGTATAAACGGAGTCATTTAATCCTTAAGAGTCTATTGACGCACCCGTGAGTCAAATCTAAGTAACATACCCCCTCCACCAATGGCTTAGACTTTTAGAGGTTAAAGTTTTCTACTCCCCGTTGCCAATCTAAATCTGGCTGTGTCATATGGTTGTGAGAGTGAGAAGTGGTCGTAGTGGCCGCCAGACTGGCAAGGGGCCAGCGGAGACCATGGCAGGCACCCGTCTCCAGTCTGAACGGCCAGCACATCCCTGCTTGTATAAAGAGTGAGAAACAGGCAGAGTGATTTGCAAGCGGAATGCAACACTAAATTACAACAGGATGTGTGTAATGCAGTTGTCATGCAAGGATCCTGGAGCTGCTGAGACAGAGGATGGGATGGAGGAGAAAGGCAGAGGGAGAACGTATGTTTAAGAGAGAGAGAGATACGCGTCCCTAAAAATAGGGATACAAGACAAGAGGGTATAGAAAGGCAAGGAGAGAGAGGAAAGCCAATCAGAGAGAAAATGTCTCCCCTGTTCTCTAGCCCTAACTGTAGCTCTCCAGTCTCCCAGACATGGTTCGCTAAGTGGGGTGCCACACTCCGTCAGAGGGAAGGTTAAACAGACGTTAGACTGAGGGTACACACAGCACACTGGTCACATCCATCCAGCAGCGAGTAAACAGTTGTCACTCCGGCATGCTGGCCCAGACAGCCCCTGCAATAGATGGAGACCCCGACAAGGCCGGGCCTTAACACTCCCTCAATAGCCCCCCCCTCCATCTTTACCCCCCCCCACCAGTCAACAATACTTTACTGCCTCTACCTAATGAGGAGCAATCACAGCCCCAAGCAGTCGAGACCGCAACGCTTCACTTTATAAAGTGAATCAATCATGGAGCCATGCTGAGACTTTTAATTTGCGGCTGTCATCCTCCTCTCCCACCCCTTCCCCACAAACTCCTACTCATCTGCCTTCTACCTGCTGTGCTGCTGTGGCACAGACCACTGCCTGCCTGCCAGCCTGCCTGCCTGCTTGTCTGTAAGTCTGATAGTCTGTCTGATAATATGTATGTTACTGTGTCTGTTTGGTATTTGGGTCTGTCTGTCAGTTGGTCTACCTGTTAGCCTACTTGTGTTTGTCTGTTTCTGTATCTATCAGATAGAATTTGTCATTCTGCAACTACGACTGGTATCTTGACGCCTCCAGCTCTGAACTTTCCTTGACTTACTGCACACAGCAGTGTTCTCACTACATGAACCCATCAACTCACTGCATTATTGGACATTTGTCTTACTTGCAGAGAATGTTAGATTTTGACAGAAAAGTCCAACTACCTGACTAGTGACTTGCCTTGTCAAAATTGTGATGTTAGCTCCTCAGAATGAATCCTTCCCTCACACTAGAACCTTCCCTACATTGGTCATGCTCAAGAACCCTGTCCTGTTCTGAAATCAAGCCACTCCTCTGAGCCCTCTTTCTTGGCCTTGACTTCCTGACTAGAGACCATTAACATTGACCTGTCCTCTCAGTGTGAGATGCTGAGAAGCTGTTGAGAAGCTGTTGATACTGCTACTGTAATCCCTGATCTGTTTCTCCTCACAGTCTGTCTGCGTGGCTTCTCTCTACTTACACAATCAACATGCTATTTATTCACTCTGTGATCTTAATTTCCTGCCTATTGCTTTCTAGCTCTCATTAGTAACAACTACATATCGTGTAGGCTTTTATTCAAAGCCATCATTACATTTCTTTCCAAGTAAGATATTATGCCAAAACATGAGCCATTGCAGGCATTTCTCTAATCACTTTTTGGCATTAGACTCAGAGAATACGAGATCAGACTAAGATTAGAGTGCAAATCCTTGGATATTTTGTAACACTGTGGCAGACATAATCCACGCACTCAAAGTTTTCATGGAATAGACCCGGAGGATTTCCCTGTAAATACTGAGTGTGATCTGGGCGGAGGGGTGATGAACACTATCTAATCACCAGCCTTATCCTCTCATTTCCTCAGACCCCTGTCCTGTCCTAACGGAAACTCTGCACCAGTGGGCAAAGACTACAGTACACAGCATTACATAATAGCATTTTTATGCAAAGTCCTCAGTTAAAGTTGACCTTTCAGTCTCAAGTAAATATTCCCTTTGAGGTAGCTATTCAGTATTGAGGATGAGTAAAATAGATACGAAGAGGGAGATTGACGTGAATGTTTGATGCAGGTCTTTTTGTCCTCTTGTGGGTGACAAGATGACAGTGGAGTGTCCTCTCACAATCATGGCTTTGATTAAGAGGTAGCTCACCAGTCTCTAGTCTCCATTTGGTTACTATGGGCTCTGTCTGTACAACTCTATGATGTTCTGATAAAGCTATAGATAATATAGGACAGGGCTCTCCAACCCTGTTCCTGGAGAGCTACAATCCTGTAGGTTTCCATTCCAACCCTAATTTAGCGCGTCTGATTCTAATAATTAGCTGGTTGATAAGATGAATCAGGTTAGTTACAACTGTGGTTGGAGCAAAAGCCTACAGGAGGGTGAGTCTCCAGGAACAGGGTTGGATCGGCTGATGTAAAAAGCTTTATAAATACATTTGATTGATAGGCAAATATGCAGAGACATTTTGTAGCAGCAAACTAGGAGCAGACATTCACCAATGTAATTATTGTGATGGCTCTGGGATCTTTATAGAAATGGTAGGCTGTTAGTGTGACAAAATGAGAGAGATTGATCCCTGTCTTACGCATGTATTGTATGTGACTGTTTATTCACACACGTTCTAATCATCAGATAAATCAACAAATACTGAAAAATCAAATTGGTCAATTATGTCCCAGTTGAGCAGTCCCTCAGCTCTTCATCTAGCTAGATTGCTTGCTCTTTGGGCTACCTCAGGAACCACACGTGTGCTAATGTAATGGTTGGTAAGGGAGTTGAGTTTCCCACAGATCACTAACCATTTCTATTGAAATCACACTGCTCAGTTTACCTAAGGCCCATCCACTCAGAGGTCTCATTCTCCCGGGCTACAATACACAGCTACTGATAGCCTGGGAAACCAATCTCCACTCACAATAGACTGCCAGACAATGACTTCTGGTCATTTACGAGGACAAATAATAAGAACACCAAATCAATATCTGTAAACACATGCCATATGAGAGATTTGCAGAGCAGCGATATTCAATGCATGTTTTGAGTCAGCAATGTGGCTGTGTAATCTCCACTACACAACTGTCGAGGTGGAGGATAGGCTGGGAAGGAAAATCAGAGGAAAGAGATGTAAAAAGGCATAAGGGAGGCTGGGGGTAGAGAGTGGAAGGGGAGGGAGAGATGCAGGGATGAGAGGGAAAAAGGACAGAAAAAAGAGGTATAAGACATTTGATAAAGACAGGGAGATTGTTGGAAGAACAAAGAGTTTGTGGAATGTACATGAAGAAGAGAGGGGAGAAAAGGGAGAAATATATGGAGAAAAAAAGGGGTGAAGGAGGACAGAAATACAGCAGAGTGAGGAGCGTGTCCACAGTTCAGGGTCACTCATTGGTCAAGTGCCTCTGCCCGCGGCGTTCCATTTCCCCCTTTCTTCTGCTTTCCTCTCTCTCTCTCTCTCTCTCTCTCTCTCTCTCTCTCTCTCTCTGTGTCTCTCTCTCTCTCTGTGTCTCTCTCTCTCGCTTCTGTTTCTCTGGTTCTGTCTTTCTGTCGCTCTCTCTGTCTCTGTCTCTGTCTCTCTCTCTGTCTCTCTCTCTCTACACCCACTCTCCTTCCCTCACCCCCAACCTCCACCACCTTGCCTCCCTCTCTCTTCCTAACCCTTCATCACATTTTCCTTTTTCTTTCCACCTTTATTCATTCACCTCCTACACTTCCCTCTCCTTCCCTTTATCCTAATTCCATTTTTTCTTCACACTCCTTTACTTTCTCCTTCACTGTCCTTCCCCATTTCCCCTTCCCTCCACCTTCACTGTCTCTCTTTCCTTTCTTTCTCTAGAGAAGCATCCTATCTCCGGCCAGCCCCTGATCTTCCACTGGCTACAGGCCCAGGAGTACATAGCACAGTGACAGGAGCTGGCATGGCATGGCCCACTTAGCTCTAGACATGCTCAAAGAAACAGGCAGAAATATCCCTGTGTCCTGGCTGCTCCATGGTGACTAGGGGAGAGGGGTTGGCGGGGGCTGGAGATGGGGGGGGGGGTAGAGCAAAGCCTGAGTGGGATGGAGGCTCCAGCTGTCTGCCTGGGGAGGGAAGGAAGAGGACCACTGGGACTCCTGCCTGCCTTCAGAGTAATGGGATTGTGATTGAGTCTCAAACAGTCAGTCCACCCACACTACACTGTAATAGAGTCATACAGACACACTACACTGACTCTCACATATAGTAAACTATAGTAACAACACCTTTACCACTGTTTCTAATGGGCAGTCACTTTGCTTGGCTTTAAGAGCACTATTCAATCAGAAAGATAATTGAGTTCGACCTCTGAGAGCATATAATTTAATGAGTAACGCCTTCAGATGTCAATCATTCCCTGTGCAGAGTTGCCATAGGGTTCCAGGTGGGTAGTAGCCTACTTTACTGTAACTACAGGATACTCCTCCCTGGAGATTACCTTAGTTAAGTCATTAGAAAGGAATAGAGTAGACTTAATCATCTTTAATTGCGTTGGGATAGATGAGCCTCACACAGGCCACCCACCAGTGAAATGACAGTGTTTCAGGTCACCACCACTAACACCATACATTAGCATTAGCTCTCATGTAGCCAGTACTGTAAAGAAAGCAGAGGATCCTTGTTAAACAACATGCCACTGATGTCAGTAGTACAAAAAATATTAGCATAGAGTGACCCCAGGGACATGACCTATGCTCCCCACTCACGTTCATATAGGCCCTGCCTTATTTTCCTAGTGTATTTCTCCAGGTATTTCTCTATCTGCTCCAAAGCAGGTCTATCACAGCAGTGACGACGACTGATATACCACACACACCTCTCTTTAACATACAAACGACAGATAACTGCCCAAATAAAGGAAACATCAACATAAAGTGTCTTAATAGGGCGTTGGGCCACCACGAGTTGCCAGCACAGATTCCATGTGCCTTGGCATGAATTCTACAAGTGTCTGGAACACTATTAGAGGGATGTGACACAATGTTTCCACAATAATTCCACAATTTGGTGTTTTGTTGATGTTGGTGGAAAACACTGTCTCAGGCACCGCTCCAGAATCTCCCATAAGTGTTCAATTAGGTGACTGAGACCACACACACACACCCTTTAAACACCTCTTTCAGTCACTGAGATATCTTCTTCTAGCCATGGTAGCCAAAATAACGGGCAACTGGGCATTTTTACACCCTAAGTATGATGGCATGTTATTGCTTAATTAACTCAGGAACCACACCTGTGTGGAAGCACCTGCTTTCAATATACTTTGTATCCCTCATTAACTCAAGTGTTTCCTTTATTTTGGCAGTTACCTGTATATACGTCAAATGAACATCAGCTTGCTTTTGGCTGAATTACAACCAAAGTGTCAGACAATGTAAGGACTTTGGTATTGCAAACTCATCCTGCCACAGAACCAATTTAAAACAAAGGAAAATTGTGTCCTTATATGCTCAGGTTTAAAGCTGCAATGTGTGTAACGGTTTTCTTCGTCCTCCTCTGACGAGGAGTAAGAAATGTCGGACCAATGCGCAGCGTGGTATGTGTCCATAATATATTTTAATGATAAAAACGAACACAGAAACAAAACAATAAACGATACGTGAAATACAAACCGAAACAGTTCCGTGTGGGACAAACACTGACACGGAAAATAACCACCCACGAAACCCAGGTGGAAAAAAGGCTACCTAAGTATGATTCTCAATCAGAGACAACTAACGACACCTGCCTCTGATTGAGAATCATACCAGGCCAAACAAAAAAACCAACATAGAACAACAAACATAGATAACCCACCCAACTCACGCCCTGACCACACTAAAACAAAGAAATAACAAAAGAACTAGGGTCAGAACGTGACAATGTGTAACTTTTTGGGCAACCCAATTCACATAGAAATGTGAGTTATAGATACGGTGCATTCGGAAAGTATTCAGACCCCTTGACATTTTCACATTTTGTTACGTTGCAGCCTTATTCTAAAATTGATTAAATATTTTTTTCCCCTCATCAATCTACACACAATACCCCATAATGACAAAGCAAAAACAGTTTTTTTGCAAATGTATTAAAAATAAAAAACAGTAAAATAACATTTACATAACTATTCAGAACCTTTGCTCAGTACTTTGTTGAAACACCTTTGGCAGCGATTACAGCCTCGAGTCTTCGTGCGTATGACGCTACAAGCTTGGAACACCTGTATTTGGGGAGTTTCTCCCATTCTTCTCTGCAGATCCTCTCAAGCTCTGTCAGGTTGGATGGGGAGCGTCACTGCACAGCTATTTTCAGGTCTCTCCAGAGATGTTCGATCGGGTTCAAGTTGGATCTAGCTGGGCCACTCAAGGACATTCAGAGACTTGTCCCGAAGCCACTCCTACATTGTCTTGGCTGTGTGCTTAGGGTCATTGTCCTGTTGGAAGGTGAACCTTCACCCCAGTCTGAGGTCCTGAGTGCTCTGGAGCAGGTCAAGGATCTCTCTGTACTTGGCTCCGTTCATCTTTCCCTCGATCCTGACTAGTTTCCCAGTCCCTGCCGCTGAAAAACATCCCCACAGCATGATGCTGCCACCACCATGCTTCACCGTAGGGATGGTGCCAGATTTCCTACAGACGTGACGCTTGGCACTCAGGCCAAAGAGTTCAATCTTGGTTTCATCAGACCAGAGAATCTTGTTTCTCATGGTCTGAGAGTCCTTTAGGTGCCTTTTGGCAAACTGCAAGCGGGCTGTCATGTGCCTTTTACTGAGGAGTGGCTTCCGTCTGGCCACTCTACCATAAAAGCCTGATTGGTGGGTTGCTGCAGAGATGGTTGTCCTTCTGGAAGGTTCTCCCATCTCCACAGAGGAACTCTGAAGCTTTGTCAGAGTGACCATCGGGTTCTTGGTCAGATCCCTGACCAAGGGCCTTCTCCCCCGATTGCTCAGTTTGGCCAGGCGGCCAGCTCTAGGAAGAGTCTTGGTGGTTCCAAACGTCTTCTTTTTAAGAATGATGGAGACAACTGTGTTCTGGGGGACCTTCAATGCTGCAGAAATGTTTTGGTACCCTTCCCCAGATCTGTGCCGTGACACAATCCTGTCTCGGAGCTCTACGGACAATTCCTTCGACCTCATGGCTTGGTTTTTGCTCTGACATGCACTGTCAACTGTGGGACCTTATATAGACAGGTGTGTGACTTTCCAAATCATGTCCAATCAATTGAATTTACCACAGATGGACTCCAAGTTGTAGAAACATCGCAAGGAGCTACATTTCGAGTCTCATAGCAAAGGGTCTGAATACTTATGTAAATAAGTTTTTTTTATTTATTTTTTATACATTTGCAAACCTTTCTAAACTGTTTTGCTTTGTCATTATGGAGTTGTGAGTAGATTGATTAGAACATTTTATTTAATACATTTTTGATAAGACTGTAACGTAACAACATGAGGAAAAAGTCAAGGGTTCTGAATACTTTCCGAATGCACTGTATGTCATTCTAATTGAAAGTAAGTCTAAGAAGCTGTAGATCTGTTTATATATATTTTGTATAAACAATACAAAACATACACACAAACAACAACCTCATACGAACATCACAACATCACACCTGTCCAGACCCACTAGCCCCCACCCCTATCTCCTGTGCCCACATCACTTTCTGCCACATGGCCTACAAACTGCATCATTTTGTTTCTCTCCGTCGCCCACGCTATTTCAATTTTGTAATATTAAAGCATTTGACCTTCCCATTGTGTGAACGGCAGAGGATTGGCTGATTTCCAGTTTTTGAGTATATGTTTTTTTAAGATGATTGATGAGAAGAGTATTGTCCAGCCCATTGGGTATCTCACTGCACCCTCATAAGTCATGTTTTAAAATATACAGACAGATGTATTTCAAGTTAATTTACATTGCATTACCTCAGACATCCATCTTTCCAACTCTACCCATAACTTTAGAATTTTGTAACATTCCCAGAAGGCATGAATTATTGAGTCATTAGTAGTTTTACACTTCAGACATGACCGCCAATGTGCTGTAGAATTAGTGAATTTTGTCTCTTGTTAATAAATTCTATACATTAATTTATATTGGATTAAGCGTACATTTTTGTTAACTGTAATCTCGTTAGTTATGTTCTAACATTCCCTCCATCTTGTGCCAATATCAGTTATTTTTAAATCTTCGTTCCAATGATTTATATTTTTTGACTCAAGAACTGCTCTGATGTCCAAAAGATTTATAATCAAAATGTTGTGATATAAAACTATATCTACATTGGTCAACCCAAAATCGCTTTTTAAAGCTGTCATGGAAATAAATGTATTTCCCATTACCTAGTTATTATTTATTATTTATGGTTACTATGCCTTTAGTTTTCCATGTGGGCTATTTTATCGAGGAATTCTGAAAAGCTATCCAACGATTTTTCCATGAGGTTATATTTCTAGGTTCTTGTAAAATAAGTAACATTTTCTTCCATGTCATTATAGTGTTCTTAACTGTGAAGTTGTTAATGTTAGCTTTATTTTTTGAAAATAGACACTTACAAATATTCTGGAGATGAGCATGCACAGGTTAAAATCACCCTCAGGCTTCGGAAGATGAAAAACTTTCCTTTTTATTCTATGAATTTTATTTGCCCATATAAAGTCTGTTATGACCGAGTATTCTTTTTTAGAGAATGTCTTCGGTGGGACTGTGGATCTGTTCTACGTACACTATTTCTATGCTTCCCGTTCTTAAGTTTTGTTTTTGTATCTTTTACTTTCGGTTTTGTACAACAACTTCAAACAGCTGAAAATACTATATTTTTAGATAATGAAAATATATTTTAAGGCAGTTTAGATGATGATACAATGTTTCTCTACACTAGTTATGTCACATAAACCGAAATTAGGCAAACTATTAGAATTGTAGCAACCAGGAAAGGGTTTCTGGATATTATATCTTTAAATAGAAATGGAACCAGATACAACGCTTCCCTGTGCTGACCTAGAAAAGTCTCTCTCATTCTCTCACCCCATCTCACTCACACATAGGCACACACACGCACACACACACACACACACGTCATTCTTCATCTTGTGATCCATGTATTGTCAGGCTGTGAAGTTTTTCCCTTAATTGTGAGCCCAGTGTTGAATTTTGGCCAGTGTGCCAGCCCCTGCAGTGTGAGCTGAGCTCTGTTTCCAGACAGTCTCTGCAGCCTGTCTGTTTCTCCTTGCTTAATGGCTCCAGGCTGGGCTCAAGGTACCCAGTAGCCAGCTAGTCCAATATGATGCCACAGTCAGGGATCAGGACACCACCTATAATGGGGCGGCAGGTAGCCTAGTGGTTAGAGCGTTGGGCCAGTAAGCAAAAGGTTGCTAGATCGAATCCCTGAGCTGACAAGGTAAAAATCTGTCGTTCTTCCCCTGAACAAGGCAGTTAACCCACTGTTCCTAGGCAGTCATTGTAAATAAGAATTTGTTCTTAACTGACTTGCCTATTTAAATAAAGGTTAAATAAAAAAAGTATAATAATCACCCCTCATGGTGGGGGATATCATTACCTTGTTACAACACAACTGATTGGATCAAATGCATTAAGAAGGAAAGAAATTCCACAAATTAGCTTCTACCCCCAAGCCATAAGACTTCTAAACAAGATTGATAAATAGCTAAACAAAGGGCTACCCAGACTACGGTACCTAAATTAACCCTTTTATGCAGTAACTCAATTTTTTGGGGGCAAATACATTGCTGCTGCTGTCTAATACCTATCTTGTTGTCTCGTCACTTTTCCCTACCTATATGTAGAGTCTCAGAGAATTTCGTATTATACTTTACGTAAATCCTAGATACTCCATTTAGTATGATATGTTACGTTTTGTATGGGACATAAGGCAAAAATGAAAGGAAAGTGGTTGGTCGGGGTGGATGGGTATAACTGCATATATTTAACAGGTGGATGGGTAGGCATACACAACGGGACTGTTGCAAGTTCGAATCTCATCAAAGAAAACTTTAGCATTTTACCTAATTAGCAACTTTTGAGCTACTTACTACTTTTGAGCTACTTTGCAACTACAGTGGCAAGAAAAGTATGTGAACCCTTTGGAATTACCTGGACTTCTAAATTGGTCATAAAATTTGATCTGATCTTCATCTTCATCAACAATAGACAAACACAGTCAGCTTAAACTAACAATACACAAACAATTATACATGTTCATGTCTTTATTGAACACGGTGTAAACATTCACAGTGTAGGGTGGAAAAAGTATGTGAACCCTTGGTTTTAATAACTGGTTGACCCTACTTTGGCAGCAATAACCTCAACCAAACGTTTTCTGTAGTTGCGGATCTGACCTCCACAACAGTCAGGATGAATTTTGGACCATTCCTCTTTACAAAACTGTTTCAGTTCAGCAATATTCTTGGGATGTCTTGTGTGAACTGCTCTCTTGAGGTCATGCCACAGCATCTCAATCGGGTTGAGTTCGGGACTCTGACTGGGACACTCCAGAAGGCGTATTTTCCTTTGTTGAAGCCATTCTGTCGTTGACTTACTTTCGTGTTTTGGGTCGTTGTCCTGTTGCATCACCCAACTTCTGTTGAGCTTCAATTGGCGGACAGATAGCCTTACATTCTCCTGCAAAATGTCTTGATAAACTTGGGAATTCATTTTTCCATTGATGATAGCAAACCATGATGCTCCCTTCACCAAGCTTTACAGTTGGGATGAGGTTTTGATGTTGGTGTGCTGAGCCTTTTTTTCTCCACACATAGTGTTGTCTGTTCCTTCCAAACAACTCATCTTTAGTTACAGCTGTAAACAGAATATTTTGAACATCCAGATGCTCTTTTGCAAACTTCAGACGTGCAGCAATGTTTTTTTTGGACAGCAGCGGCTTCTTCCGTGGTGTCCTCCCATGAACACCATTCTTGTTTAGTGTATTATGTATCGTAGACCCGTCAACAGAGATTTTAGAATGTTCCAGAGATTTCTTTAAGTCTTTAGCTGACACTCTAAGATTCTTCTTAACTTAAGTGAGCATTCTGTGCTGTGCTCCTGCAGTCATCTTTGCAGGACAGCCACTCCTAGGGAGAGTAGCAACAGTGCTGAACTTTCTTCATTTACAGACAACTTGTCTTACTGTGGACTGATGAACATCAAGGCTTTTAGAGATACTTTTGTAACCCTTTCCAGCTTTATGCAAGTCAACAATTCTTAATCTTGGGTCTTCTGAGATCTGTTTTGTTTGAGGCAATGCTTCTTGTGAATAGCAAACTCAAATTTTGTGAGTATTTTTTATAGGGCAGCTCTACCCAACATCTCCAATCTCGTCTCATTGATTGGACTCCAGGTTAGCTGACTCCTGACTCCAATTAGCTTTTGGAGAAGTCATTAGCCTAGGGGTTCACATACTTTTTTCCAACCTACACTGTGAATGTTTAAATTATGTTTTCAATATAGAGAAGAAAAATACAATAATTTGTGTGTTATTATTTTAAGCAGCCTGTGTTTGCTTGTTGTTGTGACTTACATGAAGATCAGATCTTATTTTATTGCCAATTTATGCAGAAATCCAGATAATTCACATACTTTTTCTTACCACTGTACTTAGCATGTTAGCTAACCCTTCACCTAACCCTAACCTTAACCCTTTTAACTAACCCTTCACCAAACCCTAACCCTTTTAGCTAACCCTTCCCCTAAGCCTAACCTTAACCCTTTAACCTAGCTCCAAAACTTAACCCTAACCCCTAACCCTAACTCGTAGCCTAGCTAACGTTAGCCACCTAGCTAGAATTCATAACATATGTGTGTCTTGGCTTTACGTACAGAATAATACGAAATGCTCTGAGACCAGGAGTACATCGCCACCTCAATAACCTCGTAAGAGTTCCTGATCAAGTCATGGCGTTAGGCAAAACTCAGGGCCCTATTTTGACGGTAGATTTCGGATTCTGATATCGTCTGTCATGTCTAGACTAAAGCCTAAGTACCAATGGACATTAGTGTGGAGTCAGAGGACATTATGAAATGCCAGAGCCTCTCCTCTGTCACCATGGACACCAGTCTGTCTCAGCCATTAACACCTACGTACAGTCTGTCTATCCAGTTTGACTGCCTCTCTCTCTATCTATCTCTCTCTGCCAATGAGCTCATTCGGGTGTCATGTTAAAACAGACGCTGTCCCATCTTCTGGACCAATTCAGCAGGCTTTTTACGGTATTTAGTTGAATATGATGTGCTACCTTTGGGAAATCAGGTGATTGCCAAACAGTTTGATGCAGCGTGATCAAATTCTTCCATCCCTGTCACAATGAATTAGTTAAGTCATAACCTGGATGTGTCTATTTGTGTGTGTGTGCTTACCTGAGTCTGTATACGTGTGTGTACGTAATGGAGGGGAATATATTAGCTAGATCTCCACGTGTGTGTGTGCCTGTCTACGACTATGTATTTATAGAAGCCCCGAGGGAGAGTGTGTTACACACGCACGCACGCACGCACGCACGCACGCACGCACGCACGCACGCACGCACGCACGCACGCACGCACGCACGCACGCACGCACGCACGCTACGCACGACGCACACAAACACACATCACACCACACCACACACACACACACACACACACACACACACACACACACACACACCACACACACAACCACAACACACACACACACACACACACACACCACACACACACACACTGAAACCTCTCTCCAGGTAGAGGCTTGTTGCTGTGATAGGCGCTGTCACATCCAGGGAGGCTGCAGTCTACAGCAGTAGAATATTTACAGTGCACTCTTGGGGTTCTAAAAATTGCCACACAGGGGGATCCTTTCCAGTTCAAAAAGGTTCCTTGTGGAGCCCCTCTGAAAAGGGTATTTTAGGAACCCCTGTCCAAAGGTTTAAACCGGAACCTTTTTGTGATGGCAGGGGTTACATTTTTTACCTTTTTAATAAGATATTGTAGAGGTGGCAGCCTATCAGAAGATTGAAGGCGTGGCTTATTGGAGGTGTGGCTCTCAGATAGCTATTTTTGGCTACCCATTAGAGTAAATGTCATTCCTGTTCATCATGTTAAGTTTGTACACTGCAAATAACAATGTTTCTTTAATATTTATGCACATTGCATATTCTAATAAAATATTCATAATTTTAAAATAGCTGATTACATATAGTAATAAGGTGGTAACTATTCCAACATTGGGATTTGCATAGGCTCTTGAGGAATTCATATACCTCTGTAAGCCTCATTGTAGCTACAACACATCAGTGTTCAACCTTAACATGGGATGGCAATACAACAGAACAGATGAAAAGGAATTACTTTTACTCCAAATGGTGGCCTAAAAAGATATATCTGAAAGCCACACCCTTACTAAGCCACACCTCCAGTTCAGGGTTCCTCTAGGAACCCTTGGCTACATTGAAACATTAAAGGTTCCGCCAAGAACTCGTCAAAGGTGCAAATATGAACCCACTGCTGCAATGGTTCCTTGAGGATCTCCTGGGTTCTTCGAGTCACCTCTACAAGTGTACCAGGGCTCTCCTCTCCTACATGGTTCTTCTGAATCTCCTTGAACACACATCACATTAATAATTTACTGGACCAGGGAATAGGAACTAGAATCACCACACGGATACTTCCCATGTCCTCCAGGTCAGAGTTTCGCGAGTGCCATATCTGGAGTGTGATCTGTCAATACAGAAGTCATCAGACATTCAAACACAGGCAGATTGTTCCTGTTTCCCTCTCTCTTACTGACTTCATCCTGTTTTCTATCCATCATTATTGTATTTCTTTGTTTGAATGGGCAATTCAACTGAAGAGTGTAGCTCTTTCCTGCAGTCAATGACCAAAAGCGCCCTCTTTTGCCTCATGGGTGGAATGTTAATATTTTTTATAATTTCATTATTAATAAAGATATATTTTTTTAAACAGACGAAAATCTGGTGTTTCTATGTCAAACAGTTTTCTTATATTTCAGTCTTCTGTGATAAAATGTAATATTGGGATGTTGAATACATTTCAACTCTATATCTAACTAGGTTAAGAGGGATTGGAGGAGGATGAGGCATTGATTGAGATTTGTTTAAGACTAACAAGAAACCCTCTGTGTGACCCTGATTTAGCCCACTGCAGTAAAAGGTTAAGAGGGGATGGAGGAGGAGGCATTGATTGAGAAATCCAGTTGAACTCCCTCTGACTGTTTCCCTTTCACCAGCAGGCCGAGCATCACCTTCGAAACATAGGCCAGTCTCTATGGCAACCGGTATTCTTCCAGAGTCCGTGTAGGTGAATGGAAAGTCAGTAGATCAATGGAGGCCTACACAGGCACCCCTGGACCGCATTATCGCCCATACTGGCCTAAATCTGAATCAGAGCTGATCTATAGTTCTGGGACTCACTGTGAGGTCCCCTGACCCCACTCCCCTTCACACACAACCAACATGAAGACCACCATTACCCCACTAAAGCCTTCTGGAGACGTGCTTAGCAACAAACCATAAACAGCTCCATTGATGTTGTCATTAACCATTTTCACTTTTCATAAAGGATTATTTTGTATGTCCAAGTACCATGAAATGTATTGAAATGTATCGCTGGAATCAGTGTGCAGATTTCCCTCCAAATCTACATTAATTCTGTCAAATTTGACTGTGTGGGCTGGGCTGTGTTTTGGCTTATGAGTTGTGCTTGATGATGTTGACAGGGCTTGTGTGTTTGCTGACTGCTCTGTCTTCTGTATGCGTGTGTTTGTCTAAGAGCAGAGGCCATAGAGATAGCCCCATTTGGATAGCAGCAGGTTTCTCTCCAACCATCTGTCTTTACGCCTGCTCTGCTCTGCTCTCTCACCCACTCTGCTATGTTCTAGTCAGGTGTGGCTGGAAATATTTTTATGCTCTAACTAACTCTGATTGGCTTTCCATTTGCACTTTAGGAACATTGCTTAGTGAAAGGAGAAAAGCAAAAATATTGCTGACAACTGAGTTTGACAGAATGTAACAAAAATCTGGAGAATTCTCTTGAACATTTATATTAAGCTTATACATAGGGATGACAGGAGAGTATGAGAAATGATTGAACATACATTTCAGTTGTTATATATCCCCAATAACTAACAACACAATATATGATGATAAGATCAGTCCACCATCACCCTCAGCGAAACGGAAAGAGCCTGTGATGCGACTTCCGCTTTTGTACATTAACACTGCATCTCAACTCCTCCTCCACATTTACTGGATTGGTTGAACACTGCAGAAAAGAACCTCCCCCAACATTTTTTTCCCTTGTCAGGACCAGAAAGAAAGAAATGCAGCTCAGGCGTTTATTTTACGCCTGCTATGTCAGGCAAGTCCAAAATAAAGCTTTATTTAATCTAAATTCTCTGCACCAGAAACATGATTCCCTACAGCTTTACGGTAAGTCTACAGGTGATCTTGTGTTAATTGAACCATGTTGTTGATTGTTCCTCCATGGAGTTTAACGGCGTTGGGTTGTGTGTCAGTTTCAGGTAATTACAGTTGCCAGGCTGGCAACCACTACAGCACTAACCCCAACATAGCTGCAGGGAGGGACAGCAGGTAATGGGCCGAGGGAAAAGGAATGGGAGAAACACTGTGTTATTTTAATAACAACACTACGTGATCTCCCCCATCCACAGTAAAGAACAAAACAAAACAGAAAGTGTCAGAGTACCGTTATTCTAAAACAAAATTTAGCTCAGTGCTCATCCACGGAAGCACAATAGCCAAACAGCAGGGATATGGCACTATGTACAGTTGAAGTCGGAAGTTTACATACACTTGGAGTCATTAAAACTCATTTTTCAACCACTCCACAAATGTCTTGTTAACAAACTATAGTTTGGCAAGTTGGTTAGGACATCTACTTTGTGTATGACACAAGTCATTTTTCCAACAATTGTTTACAGACAGATTATTTCACTTATAATTCAATGTATCACAATTCCAGTGGGTCAGAAGTTTACATACACTAAGTTGACTGTGCCTTTAAACAGCCTGGAAAATTCAGAAATTTATGTCATGGCGTTAGAAGCTTCTGATAGGCTAATTGACATCATTTGAGTACCTGGGGATGCATTTCAAGGCCTACCTTCAAACGCAGTTCCTCTTTGCTTGACATATGGGAAAAATCAAAAGAAACCAGCCAAGACCTCAGAATTTTTTTTGTAGAAGAATAACATCCCAACTGTGAAGCATGGGGGTGCAGCATCATGTTGTGGGGGTGCTTTGCTGCAGGAGGGACTGGTGCACTTCACAAAATAGATGGCATCATGAGGAAGTAAAATTATGTGGGTATATTGAAGCAACATCTCAAGACATCAGTCAGGAAGTTAAAGCTTGGTCGCAAATGGGTCTTCCAAATGGACAATGACCCCAAGCATACTTCCAAAGTTGTGGCAAAATGGCTTAAGGACAACAAAGTCAAGGTATTGGAGTGGCCATCACAAAACCCTGACCACAATCCTATAGAAAATATGTGGGCAGAACTGAAAAAGCGTGTGCGAGCAAGGAGGCCTACAAACCTGACTCAGTTACACCAGCTCTGTCAGCAGGAATGGGCCAAAATTCACCCAACTTATCGTGGGAAGCTTGTGGAAGGCTACCCAAAATATTTGACCCGAATTAAACAATTTAAAGGCAATGCTACCAAATACCAATTGAGTGTATGTAAACTTCTGACCCACTGGGAATGTGATGAAAGAAATAAAAGCTGAAATGAATCATTCTCTCTACTATTATTCTGACATTTCACATTATTTAAATAAAGTTGTGATCCTAACTGACCTAAGACAGGGAATTTTTACGAGGATTAAATGTCTGGAATTGTGAAAAACTGAGTTTAAATGTATTTGGCTAAGGTGTATGTAAACTTCTGACTTCAACTGTAGCTGCCTTTTCCTCTAAGAGAACAGCACAGTCTTAGTCATGATCTTCACAATGACCGGAATACCTTTATGTCAAACTGCTCTTCTTTCATACCCTGTCCCAGATACCTCTCTACACTCTGAAGGTTTTGACATTTTTACTTTGACCTTCTTTCTCTCGGCCACTCCACACAACCACACCACACCACACCACATCACACGACCACACCACACAACCATAGCATGTCATGGATTCAGATGTGAATCAAACAGTGTGTGATGACACCCTACTTCTGGAGCTGGACAAAGGAAACTCTTCTAGACTGATCTAGTGGAGGTGTAGCTCCAATGTCACACTAGAGCTGGTGCTTGACAGTGCATGTCAACCTGAATCCGGAATGGGGGTGTTGTGTGGTGTGTAGTTGTTGTGAGCAAATTCAAAATACTCTTCGTTCCACTATCACAGGCTGATGAATAGTAGGTTAAATTACATGTTGCTCTTTGGATTACTGTAGATAGGAAAAATCAGCCGTCAGACAACAATGTAATCAGAGTGCATACTATTTACAGCTGTGATTCAGATTCCTGTAGAGTGGTGCTTGATCGTGTTTTAAATGCACCAGTCAGCTGTAGTTAAAAAGCCATTTAGTTTATACTATTTCATAACTAAATGCTAATGTATGGATTTACTACCACAGTATATTTTTGTGGGACTTTCCACATCACCTCATACCGTGAGGCCTCTTGAGCATCCTGAGGAACCCTGACCCTTGGCTCTCACAGTAAGCGCCTGGCTATACTCCTAAATGGGTTTGTGCTAGTTACAGTCACCCTTTGTGCTGGTTACAGTCACCCTCTGTGCTAGTTACAGTCACCCTTTGTGTGAGTTACAGTCACCCTCTGTGCTGGTTACAGTCACCCTCTGTGCGAGTTTCAGTCACCCTCTGTGCGAGTTACAGTCACCCTCTGTGCTGGTTACAGTCACCCTTTGTGCTAGTTCCAGTCACCCTCTGTGCTAGTTACAGTCACCATCTGTGCTAGTTACAGTCACCTTTTGTGCTAGTTACAGTCACCCTTTGTGCTAGTTACAGTCACCCTTTGTGCAAGTTACAGTCACCCTCTGTGCTCGTTACAGTCACCTGCTTCAGGTTCCATCTCCTATTTTTCACCTATTCTTCTGTTTTACTCAACCTCCGTGTCTGTCTTTGGTTGAGTGATGATTAGGCCTACATTACTGCCAGGTTGACTGGACCTCTGTAAATAATGAACGAGGGGCTGCAGCAGCCTGCAATACAGCAGCCATGTTCACATCTTCTCATGTTTTACCTCTCACCTTCTTATGTCACCATTGGAACAAACCTGCAGTACATAATGCTTCTACCCACAGTGTGTGAGTAACAGCTAGGAGCCCCTACATACCGTAAGGTATTTAGGCAGTCTTAGAATACACTCTCTGTATTATAAGGGGGTTGGTCAGTGTGTGTGTGTGTATTAGGGTTGAATGGCGAGAACCCAGTTTCCGAGATTTACCGGGATTTACCGCCCAAAACCACTCATTTTTCCCGGGATAAATAACTGTGAGAAACCGGTAAATTATAAAACATCATATGAACAGCATGGCGTGAAATGGAACTGTTAAATTACATTTGATGTCTAAATCTGGCTTCTCTACGGCCTCTGCATGATAAATCAACTCTCAGGGTGGGAACAGACAGCCCATCTCAGTATGGAGCACACTTCACAATGCATGTAGACCTATCATCTCATCATGGTAACTGTTTTTATTGTGACAGGTAGGCCTACATTTGATGCAGAATAGCCTATGTCACAGTAATATAAAGACCGAATGCACTTCTAATTTACACATGTCCATCTGGCTTTCGCAGGTTAACTTGTTTTTTAATTGTACAGATGTTTTACTTTTATTGCAGCTGCAGATTTTTTCAACAGCCTATCACTCGAATATCGTTGCTTTAAATCAGTGCACGCACAACCACTCTCTCGCAGTCTTTCTCTCTCTCCATCAACTCCCTTCAAATTGCATCCAAAATAGATCATCCTGTTCTAGATTGATATATAGTGGCTTGCGAAAGTATTCACCCCCCTTTGCATTTTTCCTATTTTGTAGCCTTACAACCTGGAATTAAAATAGATTTTTGGGGGGGTTGTATTATTTGATTTACACAACACTTTAAAGATGCAAAATATTTTTTATTGTGAACAACAAGAAATAAGACAAAAAAACTGAAAACTTGAGCGTGCATAATTTTCACCCCCCCAAAGTCAATACTTTGTAGAGCCAACTTTTGCAGCAATTACAGTTGCAAGTCTCTTGGGGTATGTCGCTATAAGCTTGGCACATCTAGCCACTGGGAATTTTGCCCATTCTGCTTCAGCTCCTTCAAGTTGGATGGGTTCCGCTGGTGTACAAAAATCTTTAAGTCTCAATTGGATTAAGGTCTGGGCTTTGACTAGGCCATTCCAAGACATTTAAAGGTTTCCCCTTAAACCACTCGAGTGTTGCTTTAGCAGTATGCTTAGGGTCATTGTCCTGGTGAACCTCTGTCCCAGTCTCAAATCTCTGGAAGACTGAAACAGGTTTCCCTCAAGAATTTCCCTGTATTTAGCATCATCCATCATTCCTTCAATTCTGACCAGTTTCCCAGTCCCTGCCAATGAAAAACATCCCACAGCATGATGCTGCCACCACCATGCTTCACTGTGGGGATGGTGTTCTCGGGGTGATGAGAGGTGTTGGGTTTGCGCCAGACATAGCGTTTACCTTGATGGCAAGTTTAGTCTCATCTGACCAGAGTACCTTCTTCCATATGTTTGGCGAGTCTCCCACATGCCTTTTGGTGAACACCAAATGTGTTTGCTTATTATTTTCTTTAAGCAATGGCTTTTTTTCTGGCCATTCTTCTGTAAAGCCCAGCTCTGTGGAGTGTACGGCTTAAAGTGGTCCTATGGACAGACACTCCAATCTTCACTGTGGAGCTTTACAGCTCCTTCAGGGTTATCTTTGGTCTCTTTGTTGCCTCTCTGATTAATGCCCTCCTTGCCTGATCCGTGAGTTTTGGTCGGTGGCCCTCTCTTGGCAGGTTTGTTGTGGGGCCATATTCTTTACATTTTTTAATAATGGATTTAATGGTGCTCCATGGGATGTTCAAAGTTTCAGATTTTTTTTATAACCCAACACTGATCTGTATTTCTCCACAACTTTGTCCCTGACCTGTTTGGAGAGCTCCTTGGTCTTCATGGTGCCGCTTGCTTGGTGGTGCCCCTTGCTGAGTGGTGTTGCAGACTCTGGGGCCTTTCAGAAGAGGTGTATATACTGAGATCATGTGACAGATCATGTGACACTTAGATTGCACACAGGTGAACTTTATTTAACTAATTATGTGACTTCTGAAGGTAATTGGTTGCACCAGATCTTATTTAGTGGATTCATAGCAAAGGGGCTGAATACATATGCACATACCACTTTTACATTTTACATTTTTGGGAATTGTTTTAAACAAGTAATTTTTTTCATTTCACTTCACCAATTTGGACTATTTTGTGCATGTCCATTACATGAAATCCCCAAAAATATCCATTTAAATTACAGGTTGTAATGCAACAAAATAAGAAAAACACCAAGGGGGATAAATACTTTTGCAAGGCACTTGTATACAGTACCAGTCAAAAGTTTGGACACACGTACTCATTCAAGGGTTTTTCTTTATTATTACTATTTTCTACAGTCATGGCGAAAAGTATTGGCACCCTTGCACTTTTGTCAAATAATGCACCATTTATTCCAGAAATGTAATGGCAGCCTTCCCTCTCTTTACTAGAAGAGGGGGTGTAACAGGGATCAGACCAACACGCAGCGTAGCCAGTGCTCAACATGTTTAATTAAACGAATAAACAGTGAACACTACAAATACAAAATAACAAAATGTGGCAAACCGATACAGTCCTAGCTGGTGCATAGAAAAGACAAAGACAGGAAACAACCACCCACAAAATCCCAACACAAAACAAGCCACCTATATATGATTCTCAATCAGGGACAACGATTGACAGCTGCCTCTGATTGAGAACCATATTAGGCCGAACACAGAAACAGACAAACTAGACACACAACATAGAATGCCCACCCAGCTCACGTCCTGACCAACACTAAAACAAGCAAAACACATAAGAACTATGGTCAGGACGTGACAAGAAAACTGTTGAAATGAAGAAATATTTTGGTATCCACATATGTATGTCTTTGGTTTGCAGTTGAACAAAACAAAAACATCTCAATAATTTACTAAATGTTATCTTACTCCACAAAGAAATCCTAAAATGGCCCAGACAATGTTATTGGCACCTTCTAGAAGTAGTTTGAAAGAATTACATTTCAAGCAGGTGATTCTCATTTACTTTGGAATTGAACTCACCTGTGGTAAGTTGCAGGTGCCTGCAATATAAAAATCACTCATTCAACCAGAATAGAATAGAGAAAATAATAGAATAGAGAAAATAACAAATTCTCCTGTTTTGTGTACCGCAATGGCCGCAAGAGAGAACTTGATGGAAGATTGCAGCGAAGGATTGTTCGAATGGTGGAGAAAGCACCTCAGTCAACTGCCACACAGATTCAAGCTGACCTTCAAACACAAGGTATGATAGTCCTATCGGACCTTGTAGTCATAGCAGATAATATTCTTATTTTTTGGTGATTTTAATATTCACATGGAAAAGTCCACAGACCCACTCCAAAAGGCTTTCGGAGCCATCATCGACTCAGTGGGTTTTGTCCAACATGTCTCTGAACCTACTCACTGTCACCGTCATAATCTGGACCTAGTTTTGTCCCATGGAATAAATGTTGTAGATCTTAATGTTTTTCCTCATAATCCTGGACTATCGGACCACCATTTTATTACGTTTGCAATCGCAACAAATAATCTGCTCAGACYCCAACCAAGGAGCATCAAAAGTCGTGCTATAAATTCTCAGACAACACAAARATTCCTTGATGCCCTTCCAGACTCCCTCTGCCTACCCAAGGACGTCAGAGGACAAAAATCAGTTAACCACCTAACTGAGGAACTCAATTTAACCTTGCGCAATACCCTAGATGCAGTAGAGAAGAAGAGAGGAGATAGAGAAGAGAGATTGACTCAAGAAGCGTCGTTAAGATATATAGATACTTCAGCTGTCGGAAGGCAGAGTTCTTCGCCTTCGCTCTGAATCAAGGCGCATCGCACGAGGTTAAACTCTTATTTCTGTGCTTTCCTTGAGAGGAGGAGGGAAGAAGGCATCATTGAGATAAAATAATAGGAGTTTGTTCTTAATGACTTGCCTATTTAAGATAAGGCGGGTGTAAAAGATATATAAAAAGTATAGACCATACATAGTTCACTTATCTTTCCCTATCATTTTTGGGGTGGTCAGAGGGACTTATCATCTACTATTTTCAAGAGACGGGCTTATTATTATGCGCTAAACTGTTTATTGTGTGTTAAGTTATGGGGAGCGACATAATGATCATGGATCAATGCATTAAGAAGGAAAAAAGTCCGAAATTCTCAGCCGAATATAAATATATAGAGGAGCACACGGTCATAAGAATTTTCACTTTAAGTATATCAAAAAACCCAAAAAACCAATGAATTAGAGGAAGAGAGCCGTTAGTTACAACAAGGAGGCAGCAAGCACTGCCTTTCAGTAGTTTAGTAGTTGGAATAGGGTCCAGTATGCAGCTTGAAGGTTTAGAGGCCATGATTATTATTCATCATTGTGTCAAGAGATATAGTACTAAAAAAAGTGTCTCTCTTGATCCTAGGTCCTGGCAGAGTGTGGGGCAGACTCAGGACAGCTGAGCTTTGGAGGAATACGCAGATTTAAAGAGGAGTCCGTAATTTGCTTTCTAAGTATCATGATCTTTTCCTCAAAGAAGTTAATGAATTTATTACTTGCTGAAGTGAAGAGCCATCGTCACTTGGGGAATGCTGCTTTTTAGTTAGCTTTTGCGACAGTATCAAAAATACATTTTGGATTGTTCTTATTTTCCTCAATTAAGTTGGAAAAGTAGGATGATCGAGCAGCAGTGAGGGCTCTTCGATACTGCACGGTACTGTCTTTCCAAGCTAGTCGGAAGACTTCCAGTTTGGTGTGGCGCCATTTCCGTTCCAATTTTCTGGAAGCTTGCTTCAGAGCTCGGGTATTTTCTGTATACCAGGGAGCTAGTTTCTTATGACAAATGTTTTTCGTTTTTAGGGGTGCAACT
>NC_036851.1:29658175-29661545 GCF_002910315.2 Salvelinus sp. IW2-2015 | reverse complement strand
GGTGCTTAGGAAAAACTTCCCTAGAAAGGCCAAAACTAGGATGAACAAGAGAGGAACCGGCGAGGCGTGGCCAGTCCTCTTCTGTCTGTGCCGGCGTGGAGATTATAACAGATTACTGGCCAAGATGTTCAAATGTTCATAAAGTGACCAGCCCATTGGTCAATATAATAATCACAGTAGTTTGTCGGGGTGCAGCAAGTCAGCCTCAGGAGTAAAATGTCAGTTGGCTTTTCATAGCCGGGCATCATTAAGAGTATCTCTATCCGCTGGCAGTCTCATAGGAGAGTATGAAAACCACAGGTCCTCGGCGCACAGGGGTAGTCACGTACCGGTGAACAGGCCAGGGTTTCCATAGCCGCAGGCAGAACAGTTGAACTGGAGAGCAGTAGCACGGCCAGGTGGACTGGGACAGCAAGGAGTCATCATGCCAGGTAGGCCTGAGGCATGGTCCTAGGGCTCAGGTCCTCCGAGAGAGAGAAAGAAAGAGAGAAAGAGAGAATTAGAGAGAGCATACTTAAATTCACACAGGACACCGGATAAGACAGGAGAAGTACTCCAGATATAACAAACTGACCCTAGCCCCCCGACACATAAACTACTGCAGCATAAATACTGGAGCGCTGAGACAGGAGGGGTCAGGAGACACTGTGGCTCATGCCATGATACCCCCGGACAGGGGCAAACAGGAAGGATATACACCCCACCACTTTGCAAGCACAGCCCCACACCACTAGAGGGATATCTTTCAAACACAACTTACCATCCTGAGACAAGGCCGAGTTATAGCCCACAAAGAATCTCCGCCACGGCACAACCCAAGGGGGGGGCCCCCAGACAGGAGAGTCACGTCAGTGACTCAACCACTCAAGTGACGCACCTCTCCTAGGGACGGCATGAAGAGCACCAGTAAGGCAGTGACTCAGCCCCTGTAATAGGGTTAGGGCGAGAGAATCCCAGTGGAGAGAGGGGAACCGGAAGGCAGAGACAGACAAGGGCGGTCGTTGCTCCAAACTTTCCGTTCACCCTTCACCTCCTGGGCCAGACTACACTCATCATATGACCCACTGAAGAGATGAGTCTTCAGTAAAAGACTTAAGGTTGAGACCGAGTCTGCGTGTCTCACATGGTTAGGGCAGACCATTCCATAAGAATGGAGCTCTATAGGGGAGAAGCCTGCCTCCGCTGTTTGCTTAGAAATTCTAGGGCAATTAGGAGCCTGCTGGTCTTGTGACGTATGCATACGGTAGGTATGTACGGCAGGACCAAATCGGAAAGATAGGTAGGGCAAGCCCATGTAATGCTTTGTAGGTTGGCCCGTGTGGCCCTAGTTGGTAGTATTGGCGCTTGCAACGCCAGGTTGTGGGTTTCAATTCCACGGGGGGACCAGGATGAATTGTATGAACTTTTCCAATGTGTAAGTCGCTCTGGATAAGAGCGTCTGCTAAATGATCTTAATGTAAATGTAGTTGCAGTAAAACTTGAAATCAGCCCTTGCTTTAACAGGAAGCCAGTGTTGGAGGCTAGTCACTGAGTAATATGATAAAAAAATTTTTGGTTCATAGTGCAGGATTTCTAGCAGCGTATTTAGCAGTGCTTCTACACCTGCATTGCTTGCTGTTTGGGGTTTTAGGCTGGGTTTCTGTACAACACTTTGAGATATCAGCTGATGTAAGAAGGGCTATATATATAACTTTGATTTGATTTGATTTAGTTCCAACTTGTACCATCGCCAACTCAATGAAAGGGGGTTATATGATAGGAGACCCAGATGGACCCCACTGCTGATAGAGAGATATAAGAAATCCTAACTGCAATTTGCCAGACATTCTGAACATGCCAAAATCCTTTTGGGAGAATGCCCTGTGGACAGATGAGACCAAATTAGAGCTTTTTGGTAAAGCACACCATCTCTATGGTTACAGAAAACAAAATGAAGCCTTCAAAGAAAATAACACCTTCCTTACAGTCAAACATGGAGGTGGTTCAGTGGTTCAGTTTTGGGGTTGCTTTGCTGCCTCTGATACTGGGGTTGAACGTGTGTATGGCATCATGAAATCAGGAGAATACCAAGGCATTTTGGAGTGTAATGTCAGACCCAGTGTCAGAAAGCTGGGTCTCCGTTGAAGGTCATGGTTCTTCTAGCAGGACAATGTCCCCAAACACACTTCAAAAAGCACCCAGGAATGGTTCAAGACAAATTGCTGGACTGTTCTGAAGTGGCCAGCAAGGAGTCCAGATCTAAATCTCATTGAAAACTTGTGGAGAGATCTGGAAACAGCAGTTGGGAGAAGACACCCTTCAARTCTGGGAGAACTGGAGCAGTTTGTACAAGAGAAGTGGGCCAAATTGCAAGTACAGAGGTGCAGGATGTTCATCAATGGCTATAGGAAGAACTTGATTGCAGTTATTTTGACCAAAGGCTGTGCTACAAAATATTAAGTCTAAGGTGTCAATAATATTGTCAATGCTGTTTCTGTTTATTTTCTGATTTAAATGAATATATTGGCTGAGTCACTGGCTTGCTGGTGCTCTTTCATGCCGTCCCTAGGAGGGGTGCGTCACTTGAGTGGGTTGAGTTACTGACGTGATCTTCCTGTCTACGGTGGCTGGAAAAACTCCCTAGAAAGGCCAAAAACCTAGGAAGAAACCTAGAGAGGAACCAGGCTATGAGGGGTGGCCATCTCTCTGCTGTGCGGGTGAGATTATAACAGAAATATGCAAGATGTTCAAAAATGTTCATAAGTGACAGCATGGCAAATAATAATCATGAATAATTTCATTGGCTTTTCATAGCCGATCATCAAGAGTTGAAAAACAACAGGTCTGGGACAGGTAGCGGTTCCATAACCGCAGGCAGAACAGCTGAAACTGAATAGGCAGGCAGGCGGATGGGGACAGCAGGAGTCACCACGGGCGCAGTCCCGACGCATGGTCTAGGGCCAGGTCCTCCGAGGAAAGAAAGAGAGAAGGAAAATTAGAGAGAGCCAAGATTTTCAAAATTCCATAATGACAAGCATGGTCAATAATAATCAGGAATAAATCTCAGTTGGCTTTTCATAGCCGATCATTAAGAGTTGAAACAGCAGGTCTGGGACAGGTAGGGTTATAACCGCAGGCAGAACAGTTGAAACTGGATAGCAGCAAGGCCACGGGGACTGGGGACAGCAAGGAGTCACCACGGCCGGTAGTCCGACGTATGGTTCGGGCTCAGGTCTCAGAGAGAAGAAAGAGAGAAGGAAGAAAATTAGAGAGAGCCAAGATTTTCAAAATTTTATAATGACAAGCATGGTCAAATAATAATCAGGAATAAATCTCAGTTGGCTTTTCATAGCCGATCATTAAAGTTGAAACAGAGGTCTGGGACAGGTAG
>NC_036851.1:29643625-29657936 GCF_002910315.2 Salvelinus sp. IW2-2015 | reverse complement strand
AACTGATAAGACAGGAAAGAAGTCACTCCGGGTAACCAAACTGACCCTAGCCCCCCGGACCACAACACGTACTGCCAGCATACATATCTGGAGGCTGAAACAGGAGCGGTCAGGAGACAACTGTGAGGGCCCATCCGAGAAGAAACCCGCCGACAGGGCCAATAGGAAGGATATAACCGCACCACACTTTGCCAAGCCACAGCCCCCGCACAACTAGAGGGTAATCCTCAACCATCCAACTTACAATCTGAGACAAGGCGAGTATAGCCCACAAAGGTCTCCACCAAGCAAAAACCAAGCGGGGGGCGCCCACCCAGACAACCGTGCTTCTACACCTGCATTACTAGCTGTTTGGGGTTTTAGGCTGGGTGTCTGTACAGCACTTCGAGATATTAGCTGATGTACGAAGGGCTATATAAAATAAAATTGATTGAAAATTGATTGATATATTAAGTTGTGAATCAAAAACAAAGGTTATGTGATATTAACAGTGAATTAATGAATTGTGGAAACCAAATACTTTGGTCAACTTATTCTTAGGGGAAATTGCGAATTACTTGAAAAAATTGAAGGATACCAATATTTTTGCCCACGACAAAACATTGTAGAATAATAGTGAAGACATCAAAACTATGAAATAACACATATGGAATCATGTAGTAACCAAAAAAGTGTTAAACAAATCAAAATATATTTTAGATTTTAGATTCTTCAAAGTAGCCACCCTTTTTCTTGATGAGAGCTTTGCAGATTCTTGACATTCTCTCAACCAGCTTCACCTGGAATGCTTTTCCAAAAGCCTTGAAGGAGTTCCCACAAATGCTGAGCACTTGTTGGCTGCTTTTTCTTCACTCTGCGATCCAACTCATCCCAAACCATCTCAATTGGATTGAGGTCGGGTGATTGTGGAGGCCAGGTCATCTGATGCAGCACTCCATCACTCTGCTTCTTGGTCAAATAGCCCTTACACAGCCTGGAGGTGTTTTGGGTCATTGTCCTGTTGAAAAACAAATGATAGTCCCACTAAATGCAAACCAGATGGGATGGCCTATTGCTGCAGAATGCTGTGGTAGCAATGCTGGTTAAGTGTGCCTTGAATTCTAAATAAATCGCAGACAGTGTCACCAGAAAAGCACCCCCCACCATCACACCTCCTCCTCCATGCTTCACGGTGGGAACCATACATGCGGAGATCATCCGTTCACCTACTCTGCGTCTCACAAAGACACGGCGGTTGGAACCAAAAATCTCACATTTGGACTCATCAGACCAAAGGACAGATTTCAACTGGTCTAATGTTCATTGCTTGTGTTTCTTGGCCCAAGCAATTCTCTTCATCTTATTGGTGTCCTTTAGTAGTGGTTTATTTCCAGCAATTCGACCATGAAGGCCTGATTCATGAGGTCTCCTCTGAACAGTTGATGTTGAGATGTGTCTCTTACTTGAATTCTAAGAAGCATTTATTTGAGCTGCAATTTCTGAGGTTGGTAACTCTAATGAACTTATCCTCTGCAGCAGAGGTAACTCTGGGTCTTCCTTTCCTGTGGCGGTCCACGTGAGAACCAGTTTCATCACAGTGTTTTTTGTTGTTTTTTGCGACTGCACCTGAAGATACTTTCAAAGTTCTTGAAATGTTCCGGATTGACTGACCTTCATGTCTTAAAGTAATGATGGACGGACTGTCATTTCTCTTTCCTTATTTGAGCTGTTCTTGTCATAATATGGACTTGGTCTTTTACCAAATAGGGCTATCTTCTGTATACCACCCCTACCTTGTCACAACACAACTGATTGGCTCAAATGCATTAAGAAGGAAAGAAATTCCACAAATTAACTTTTAACAAGGCACAGCTGTTAATTGAAATGTATTCCAGGTGACTACCTCATGAAGCTGGTTGAGAGAATGCCAAGAGTGTGCAAAGATTCCATCAAGGCAAAGGGTGGCTACTTTGAAGAATCTCAAATCTCAAATATATTTTGATGTTTCACACCTTTTTGGTTACTACATGATTCCATACGTGTTATTTCATAGTTTTGATGTCCACTATTATTCTACAACTTAGAAAATAGTAAAAATAAAGAATAACCTTGAATGAGTACGTGTGTCCAAACTTTTTCACTGTTACTGTATATGTATTTCCTTGCCGACCTCTTTCAGGTAATACATTAATTACAGTATTAGCCTTATATATTTAGCTAATTAATGATGGGTTATGCCTAATAAGCTTCTATAGCCTCTGTCTTTTGCGCAGTACGCATGCACCTGTGCACTGCTGGCCTTTCCTTAGAAAACCCTCCTTAGCTTTTGGAGTCCCATGCAGGAAAAGCTAGACTAGAATAGCTTGCTGGACATATTTTTTTATATAATTGTTTATATCAATAGACTATTCGAAGAGGGACGCAAGCTCTTTTTTGCTGAATGTTAAATACAACAATCAATGAAATGGGTAGTTTGAAAGAAGAGCAAACGCATGATGGCGGTAGGCTATAGCAGTTATTAACTCAGCCCCATAACCCTTCAATCTTCATGAAGAGAAGTGAAGGCCTTCTGCATCTAATTCTAGTCCTGCAGTATATTATTCAAGGATGTCAACAGAATGAGGAAGATTAGGACAATGAAACGTATTTAATTTAACTGTTGAAAGCGAGGAAGGAATGAAGCAACAATAGAGAGAAATAGGAAGTCGGCCAATAACATTAGGAGAAATATTATGAAAGGGATATATGCGTCAGCCTACTAATTATATAAATAGGCCATATTATATTTCAAAATCAAATTCGCTAGCCTCTACTTGTAATTTTGTAGGCCGCATGTGCTGCACCAGAATCGCACCTTCTCTTCTGCTTTATCATGGTTTGTACGATGTGCGTAATTCCATTCCATATAATATAATACAGTACAGTAACACAGTTCAAAGTCCAAGATTAGGCTACTAAATTCAGCCGTGATGTCAGGTATCTACAGTCAGTCAGCTGTTGAAGTCCAATCCTGATGTCCTAATTAGAAGGTGGACCTCCACATTTGTAAGGAAAGCCTTCCCATTTAAAAGGTATTACCATCAGAACATCAGCCTGTGTCTAGCCTATATCATGCGGATACAAGGTACATTCTAGCCTAACTGTCAATTAGTCCTTTCCTCTTCTGATCTCAGTCCACATCAGGAATAACTTTTGGGTCATTATCAGAAAGTGCATTTAGGACAGAAATAAACTATGTAATTAACTAATAATAAACTATACTAGAGACCAGTTATGTTCCCATTTCCATAGTGATAAGATACATGTTATCTCTTTCCGCTGTGTGTTGTTTGTATGGTTCTCTATGTAAATGTTTGTCTGTTTCTACCAAGAACCACATTGTCCTCGGGCAACAGTGTCTGTGAGATAAAAAACCCATCTCAAATAACATCAATCAACAGCCAATCAATACATCACAAAAGGGTGAACAAACAGATAAAACATCTTTGTGTGGTTAGTCATACGCTCATCTAAACACAAAGCCTGCCCTAAGGATCACAGTGAGCCATGCAGTAGCTGCTGTCCATACTGCTAATAGAGCACCTCCATCAATAGAGGAAGTAATTTATAGATTACAGACATTTAGTCGTGTCCCAGGGAACTGCTTTCTTCACCACTCATAATCTCGATGGAGAGGAAACAGTAGCCCAAAGGTATGACCTCAATTTCAATACATTAACCAAACATTTCTCCAGGACCCCACTCTGCCAAATAGCCACACGCTTTTATTTTATTTTTTTTAAATAAGGGAGTATCTCATATTGTATGCATCTGAATGTCTGCTTGACAAATGTACAGCAGAATATGACATTATTTCCAAATCGCTACATCCACAATTTTTTTACATTTTGTGTTTTTTCATCAGAAATGATTTCTGTGGGTACCTTCATGTGTGTAAAACTATTACTGTTCTCAGATTTTTTATTAATAGATTTGAGATGTTTTGCAAAACGCTATACAGTGCATTTGGAAAGTATTCAGACCCCTTGAGTTTTTCCCCAAAAAATTATGTTATAGCCTTATTCTAAAATGTATTAAATATTTAAAAAATGTCTCATCAATCTACACACACTACCCCATAATGACAAAGCGAAAACAGGTTTTTAGAAATGTTTACTAATCTATAAAAAATAAAATAAAAACTGAAATATCACATTTACATAAGTATTCATACACTTTACTATGTAATCTGTTGAAGCACCTTTGGCAGCGATTATAGCTTTGAGTCTGTAGCAAGCTTGCCACACCTGTAGTTTCTCCCATTCTTCTCTGCAAATCCATTTACTGACACCGGCCATATTCAATGGGTGTTGAGCGTTTTGTCAGTTATTCTGTGCTCAGGCAAACTCAGACGAGAGTGGTCTGAAATCGGAGTAGATAGCCAAAGCGAATTTACCAGCTACAGTACTAGTCAAAAGTTCGGACACACATACTCATTCAAGGGTTTTTCTTTATTTGTACTATTTTCTACATTGTAGAATAATAGTGAAGACATCAAAACTATGAAATAACACATATGGAATCATGTAGTAACCCAAAAAGTTTTAAACAAATCTAAATATTTTTATATTTGAGATTCTTCAAAGTTTGGTATTTGGTATTGGTATATTATTAGGATCCCCATTAGCTGTTGCAAAAGCAGCAGCTACTCTTTCTGGGGTCCACACAAAACATGAAACATAATACAGAATGACA
This sequence comes from Salvelinus sp. IW2-2015, assembly GCF_002910315.2. Lineage (NCBI taxonomy): Eukaryota > Metazoa > Chordata > Actinopteri > Salmoniformes > Salmonidae > Salvelinus > Salvelinus sp. IW2-2015. The sequence goes on along the minus strand of NC_036851.1, from coordinate 29,653,223 downwards.
TAATACAGAACATCAATAGACACGAACAGCTCAAGGACAGAACTACATACATTTTTGAAAAGGCACACGTAGCCTACATATCAATGCATACACACAAACTATCTAGGTCGACTAGGGGAGAGGCGTTGTGCCGTGAGGTGTTGCTGCATCTGTTTTTTTAAACCAGGTTTGCTGTTTATTTGAGCAATATGAGATGGAAGGAAGTTCCATGCAATAAGGGCTCTGTATAATACTGTACACTTTCTTGAATTTGTTCTGGATTTGGGGACTGTGAAAAGACCGTTAATAATAATCGTTTGGTGTGCTTTCGTCGTAAAACCTTTTTGAAATCGGACACTTTGGCTGGATTTACAACTAGTGTAGCTTTAAAATGGTGTAAAATACTTGTATGCTTGAGGAATTTAAATTATGGGATTTCTGTTGTTTTGAATTTGGCGCCCTGCAGTTTCACTGGCTGTTGACGAGGTGGGACGCTACCGTCTCACATACCATAGAGAGGTTAAGGAATGATTTGTACCAAATACAATGCTCTAAGTTTTAGAGATGTTCAGGACCCGTTTATTACTGGCCACCCATTCCAAAACTGACTGCAACTCTTTGTTAAGCGTTTTAGTTACTTCATTAGCTCTGGTTGCTGATGTGTATATGGTTGAATCATCAGCATACATRGACACACATGCTTTGTTTAATACCAGTGGCAGGTCATTGGTAAAAATAGAAAAGAGTAGAGGGCCTAGAGAGCTGCCCTGAAGTACACCACACTTTACATGTTTGACATTAGAGAAGATTCCATTATAGAAAACCCTTTGAGTTCTATTAGATAGATGGCTCTGAATCCACATTATGGCAGAGATTGAAAAGCCATAGCACATACGTTTTTTCAACAACAGGTTATGGTTAATAATATCAAAGGCTGCACTGAAATCTAACAGTACACCTCCCACAATCTTCTTATTATCGATTTATTTCAACCAATCATCGGTCATTTGTGTCAGTGCAGTACATGATGAGTGCCCTTCTCTATAAGCATGCTGAAAGTCTGTTAATTTGTTTACAAAGAAATTGTATTTGGTCAAACATCATTTTTTCCAACAGTTTGCTAAGAGCTGGCAGCAAGCTTATAGGTCTGCTGTTAGAACCAGTAAAGGCCACTTTACCACTCTTGTGTAGCGGAATTACTTTGGCTTCCCTCCAGGCCTGAGCACAAAGACTTTCCTCTCTGCTCAGATTAAAGATATGACAGATAGGAGTGGCTATAGAGTCAGCTACCATTCTCAGTAGCTTTCCATCTAAGTTGTCAATCCCAGGAGGTTTGTCATTATTGATCGATACCAATAATTTTTACACCTCTCCCACACTAACTTTACAAAATTCAAACTTGCAATGCTTTTCTTTCATTATTTGTTTTTTTATGCATGAATACAATTGCTCACTGTTCGTTGTTGGCATTTCCTGCCTAAGTTTGTCGACTTTGCCAATGACATAATCCTAAAAATAATTGGCAACATCAAATGGTTTTGTGATGAATAAGCCATCAAATTCGATGAAAGATGGAGTTGAATTTGTCTTTCTGCCCATAATTGAATCAAGTTTTTTTCCATCATTCTTTATATCATTGATCTTGGCTTCATAATAAAGTTTCTTCTTCTTTTTGTTGAGTTTAGTCACATCATTTCTCAATTTGCAGTAAGTAAGACAGTCATATGTGCAGCCATACTTATTAGCCACTCCTTTTGCCCCATCTCTTTCAACCATACAGTTTTTCAATTCCTCATCAATCCATGGAGCCTTAACAGTTCTAACAGTCAGTTTGTTAACAGGTGGTTGTTTATCAATAATTGGAAGAAGCAATTTCATAAATTCATCAAGTGCAGTGTCTGGATGCACCAACACATATTTTTAAGTAGCCACCCTTTGCCTTGATGACAGATTTGCACACTCTTGGCATTCTCTCAACCAGCTTCATGAGGTAGTCACCTGGAATGCATTTAAATTAACAGGTGTGTCTTGTTAAAAGTTAATTTATTTAATTGTTTTCCTTCTTAATGTGTTTGAGCCAATCAGTTGTGTTGTGACAAGGTAGGGGTGGTATACAGAAGATAGCCCTATTTGGTACTGTACGTCTATCGACAGTTGCCGTAGTGACATCATTAACATTCTATTGAAATGGTGACTTGCATAGTGGAGTCTTTTGTTTAGACATGTAGCTAGCTAAACAATGAACCATAATCCCAACTCATAACGTTACTACCCTGCATGAATCTGCAGGTAGCTAACCAACCAGGTTCAATGTTAGCTAGATAGCTAACATTAGGCTATAACTAGCAATGCAAATAGGTCTCCAACAGAATTTTCTCCATCTCCTTTGCTATCAAACTCTAATTCCACTGTGCATTCCACTGATTTCAAAACTAGGTCCTCCAGAAAGTGGAGAGCAACACTTTTCCAGTTCTACTAAGGATACATACTGACCAGCTCATGTTATAAACAGAAGCGTGCTACATGGCAGACCAATCCAAACTCATCTCACACATGTCCAGCCCATCTATTATCTAAGCCAATCAGAGCTAGCGGGAAAATTCCTGTCTTTTTCCGTGGCTAAACCAACTGGGCTCATAATTTAACAATTGAATTCGTATTTACAGATGGCATACACGTTTGTTATTAAGGCACATGAAAGTTCACATGTTCCAGAAGGCATTTCTGCCCCAAAAGGCATTTTAATAAAAATTAAAAAATGTTTACGTTTAAATGGCTCGCCTGTGAAGTAGTGACACTGAAGTTTCCTGAAACAAGTCACATATTTGACTCTGATATGTAGTTGTTTCACCTAGCTACAGTATCTAAACATGAATGCACTAACTGTAAGTCGCTCTGGATAAGAGAATCTGCTAAATTACTAAAATGTCAAATGTATAGTAAATGTTCACTTACAATTCTCATATTACTGTATTAAACAATAACATTTTAAATTATAAAAATTTTTTTTTGTCACAAATGTATAATTTGTACAGTTCTTTATTAAAAATGAAGTTATTTGTTTCATTTGACTGTATAAATCTTAGCAGGACTACTTATTTCTCTGAGAGGGAGGCGGTTATATAGCGTTTTGCAAAAAAACATGATTATTTGTCTCTCTGAAACGAAACCACCAAGTGATAGATTTTAAACAAATACATGCCTGTCATTGAACAACCCTATGCCATGATTAAATAGTGAAAAAACACACCAGTGAATCTGCATAGCAACTGACTATGTATCCCCTTTACCTTTTCCTTTCTTTCATAAGTTCTTTAAACAATAAAAGCTAATTTACCTACATTTCAGAAAATGTATATATACTGTAGTGTTTTAGAATTAAACTCTTCTTGCTATCTCAGTGGTTTACTGTGATTGCAGCGAAATGCTGTCTTTTAAGACTTGAAAAAATCAACCAGGAAACTGCACCGCCCGCAACCGCAGTGCTCTCCAGAAGGTGGTGCGGTCTGCCCAACGCATCACCGGGGGCACACTGCCTGCCCTCCAGGACACCTACAGCACCCAATGTCACAGGAAGGCCAAAAATATCATCAAGGCCATCAACCACCCGAGCCACGGCCTGTTCACCCTGCTATCATCCAGAAGGCGAGGTCAGTACAGGTGCATCAAAGCTGGGACCGAGAGACTGAAAAACCGCTTCTATCTCAAGGCCATCAGACTGTTAAATAGCCATCACTAGCCGGCTACCACCCGGTTACTCAACCCTGCACCTTAGAGGCTGCTGACCTATATACATAGACATGGAATCACTGGTCACTTTAGTAATGGAACACTAGTCACTTTAATAATGTTTACACACTGCTTTACTCATTTCATATGTATCTACGGTATTCTTTTCTACCGTATTTTAGTCAATGCCACTCCGACATTGCTTGTCCTAATATTTATATATGTCTTAATCCCATTATTTTACTTTTAGATTTGTGTGTATTGTTGTGAATTGTAAGATATTACTGCACTGTTGGAGCTAGGGACACAAGCATTGCGCTACACCCGCAATAACATCTGCTAAAAATGTGTATGTGTGTGACCAATAACATTTGAATTGATTTGAAAATGGTGTACGGAACAGACATTGGCAACAACACAAACAATTGAATCCCCTTCTCAGCAGTTTACTGATGGGAGAGATTTTCCCCATCAAGTAGAGGCTCCTCTGCTAGGGTTTTTTAGTTTCTTTGGTCTATCTCCTCCATCCATATGCTGCTACACATTGATCAAATGCTATCAAAGACTTGTCAAAAATCTATAATGTAAATGTTGGTTTGTGTACAAGTCGTGGTGAAGAGGAGCATCTCTGAAGGCTGTGCCCTTGTGGTTATGGATTTAAAATGTAAACAATAAAAAGACACAGGTTAAAGATATTTCAGTAACAGGCAGAATCGAAAGGTTAAGAATATCAAAGATTAAGCTATGCTTTAGGGGCACATAGGGGTTTATTGACACAATGTGAGTAACCTACGAGAACCACAAAGCATTTTCACCAAGGCTGCACATTCCTCTAGGAATATGGGACAGGTCTAATAGCAGACAAAATATGTAAATTGATTTGCTTTGGCTTTCAGCCGTCAGAAAAGAGATTCATTCAAAGTCTTCCAACACCATCTTTGCTACCTGGAGAACACATTTGCGAGGTTAGGCTGCATCAATAATCAATGCACACTTGTTCTTACATGTACATTGCAAGGCAATGATCTCAGGGGCAACCATCACAAATAAAGCTCAAATGCTATGGTGGGTCAATATGAAAGTCATGTCTCAGACCTCATCTATGAAGCTTACACAGGTGCAGGAGGCTTGGCTTTAAGTGTGGGAAATGGTGCTGCATGAGAAGGTGAATTATAAATCTGTACCCCCATTCTGTTCAGGGAGAGCACTGAAAGTGAGACATAAGAAATTACATGAATAACTAAACGAGACATCGACATCGGAGCAAAACAAACCGACTGACGAAGAAGACTCTCTTAATAGATCCAGTGTTATGGTGATTTTACATGATTAGGCATGTTTGTATGTTTACCTCATATCTGTGTAAGGGTTTGTATTAATTACTGTATTGTATTTATTGTATCCTTTCATCTCTGTTAGTTGCTAGTTCATATGTTATATCACTATCTCTGCTAAAGAATGCTGAAATGCTGATGAAGATATTCTGATCTGAATAATCAGAGCAGAGAGGAGAGAATGAGAAACAGGGACGGCAAGAGAGACAAGAGTAAATGTTTAAGAGAGAGGAAAGAAACGAGTGATGGAGAGTGAAGAGGAGAAAGGGGTGAGATGGAGAGACGAGGCAGAGAGGTGAGATAGAGAGAGAGAGCCTGGGGAATATAGCATGGCCCTCAGTGCTCTCTGTCTGTCTGTCAGTGTGCCAAGCGGCCCCCTGCATCAGGCTGGTAAGAGATATATGGTGATTGAATCAGCCAGGCAACAGAAAGGTTGTGTGCCATGGATTTATAGGCATTCAGAAAGCACAGCAAGACTACCAGACACCATCGACCCCTCAAAAACATCCCCTTCAACACACTTCATAGGACAGTCTCTCACACATCCTGTCAGCACACAGCAAACACACTTTTACTCTCTCGCACGCATGCATGCACGCACGCACACACACACAGACACACATTCAAAACCATCCATCCCTAGTCTAATCTTAGGTCCTAGTAGTCATAAAGCTACTGCGACATTAATCACTTAAATAACATAAACCCCACCATGCTACTGTACTGCTCTTCTAGTGTGACCATCCATCCTCAAGTCATGCTGGGCTCAGTGTGAGAGAGAGACAGGTTGGCCTGGAGGTTAGCATGTGAAGCCACACTCCCTCCTGCGGAGAAAGAAATCTCCTCGGCCAGCGGTCCAGCGGTCCACACACGCTACTCTGCCTCTCAGCCTCTCTCTCCCCTGCCTGCCTGTCCAGGGTGTGTCCTGTCCTCACCCAACCCGACTTACCTTTTATCTTAATACAATTGTCATTGATTTCCTTCCCCGGCTTAAAACAATTAGTTTGTCAGCCCATACTGGATGAAAATATATGGGACCTGGCGGGAGCTGTAGAACACTGTTGATGGCTTCACCCTGTCAGGGCACATAGAGCTGTCAACCTCAGCCCAGACGGATGCTCAGTTAACTCCTCACTCACTAGCTGGCTGCTCACCATGAAGCAATATCGTCTCAAAGTAAGGTTTATGGTCAGATGTGAGCAGGTCAGGGGTTCTAATGTAAGGTAAGATGTACAGGCTACAACCATCTGATACACCGTAAGCCTGTCTTATTGCATAGCCAAGGTTCTTATGCACTAGAGCGTGAACTGCGGTCTATAAGGCAGAAACATGCTGAGACATGCTTTAGCGCAGCACCAGCAAGGTCTTCCTGTGGGTGGCAGGTAACCTAGCGGTTAAGAGCTTTGGGCCAGTAACCGAAAGGTCGCTGGTTCAAATCCATGAACCGACCAGGTGAAAAACGTGTTGTTGTGCCCTTGAGCAAGGCCCTTAACCCTAGACACTCTGGATATGAGCATCTGCTAAATGAATGTGACAGCTGTCTGCAGCTGAAGGGAGAGGAGGCTGTTATGTAATTAGTCCTACTGAGTCAGTACTGGCTGGGCAAAAATGCTGAGCATCCTTTTTCATAGCTCAAGTCCCATTCTGTGTCCAAACTGCAATAGTTTCTGGGTAGAGCTTTGCACACCTGGAGTTTACAATATTTGCACATTATTATTTTTTTAATTATTCAAGCTCTGTCAAGTTGGCTGTTGATCATTAGTAGACAGACATTTTCAAGTCTTGCCATAGTTTTTCAAGACAATTTAAGTCAAAACTGTAATTAGATGACTGAGGAACATTCAACGTTGTCTTGGTAAGCAACTCCAGTTCATATTTGGCCTTGTGTTTTAGGTTATTGTCCTGATATAAGGGTAATTTGTCTCCCTGTGTGTGTTGGAAAGCAAACTGAAAAAGGTTTTCCTTTAGGATTTTGTCTGTACTTAGCTCTATTCCATTTCATTTTATCCTAAAAAAATCCCTAGTCCTTGCCGATGACAAGCACACCCATAACATGATACAGCCACCACCATGCTTGAAAATATGAAGAGTGGTGTTCAGTGATGGGTTGTGTTGGATTTACCCAGAACATAAGGCTTTGTATTCAGCAAATAAAGTTAATTTCTTTGCCAATTTATTTTGCAGTTTGACTTTAGTGCCTTATTGCAAACAGGATGAATGTTTTGGAATATTTGTACTATGTACAGGCATCCATCTTTTCACTCTGTCACTCTGTGGAGTAACTACAATGTTGTTGATCCATCCTCAGTTTTTCCTATCACAGCCATTGAACTGTAACTGTTTTAAAGTCACCATTGGCCTCATGGTGAAATCGCTGAGCGGTTTCCTTCCTCTTTTTATTTTTATTTTTTTATTTCACCTTTATTTAACCAGGTAGGCTAGTTGAGAACAAGTTCTCATTTGCAACTGCGACCTGGCCAAGATAAAGCATAGCAGTGTGAACAGACAACACAGAGTTACACATGGATAAACAATAAACAAGTCAATAACATGGTAGAAAAAAAAGAGAATCTATATACAATGTGTGCAAAAGGCATGAGGTAGGCAATAAATCGAATAATTACAATTTAGAGCAGATTAACACTGGAGTGATAAATCATCAGATGATCATGTGCAAGAAGAGATACTGGTGTGCAAAAGAGCAGAAAAGTAAATAAATAAAAGCAGTATGGGGGTGAGGTAGGTAAATTGGGTGGGTAGTTTACGATGGACTATGTACAGCTGCAGCGATCGGTTAGCTGCTCGGATAGCAGATTTTTAAAGTTGTTGAGGGAGATAAAAGTCTCCAACTTCAGAGATTTTTGCAATTCGTTCCAGTCGCAGGCAGCAGAGAACTGGAAGGAATGGCGTCCAAATGAGGTTTTGGCTTTAGGGATGATCAGCGAGATACACCTGCTGGAGCGCGTGTTGCGGGTGGGTGTAGCCATCGTGACCAGTGAACTGAGATAAGGCGGCACTTTACCTAGCATAGCCTTGTGATGACCTGGAGCCAGTGGTCTGACGACGAACATGTAGCGAGGGCAGCCGACTAGGGCATACAGGTCGCAGTGGTGGGTCGTATAAGGTGCTTTAGTAACAAAACGAATGGCACTGTGATAAACTGCATCCAGTTTGCTAAGTAGAGTATTGGAAGCTATTTTGTAGATGACATCGCCGAAGTCGAGGATCGGTAGGATAGTCAGTTTTACTAGGGTAAGTTTGGCGGCGTGAGTGAAGGAGGCTTTGTTGCGGAATAGAAAGCCGATTCTTGCTTTGATTTTGGATTGGAGATGTTTGATATGAGTCTGGAAGGAGAGTTTGCAGTCTAGCCAGACACCTAGGTACTTATAGATGTCCACATATTCTAGGTCGGAACCGTCCAGGGTGGTGATGCTAGTCGGGCGTGCGGGTGCAGGCAGCGAACGGTTGAAAAGCATGCATTTGGTTTTACTAGCGTTTAAGAGCAGTTGGAGGCAACGGAAGGAGTGTTGTATGGCATTGAAGCTCGTTTGGAGGTTAGATAGCACAGTGTCCAAGGAAGGGCCGGAAGTATATAGAATGGTGTCGTCTGCGTAGAGGTGGATCAGGGAATCGCCCACAGCAAGAGCAACATCATTGATGTATACAGAGAAAAGAGTCGGCCGAGAATTGAACCCTGTGGTACCCCCATAGAGACTGCCGAGGACCGGACAAATGCCCTCCGATTTGACACACTGAACTCTGTCTGCAAAGTAGTTGGTGAACCAGGCAAGGCAGTCATTAGAAAAACCGAGGCTACTGAGTCTGCCGATAAGAATATGGTGATTGACAGAGTCGAAAGCCTTGGCCAGGTCGATGAAGACGGCTGCACAGTAATGTCTTTTATCGATGGCGGTTATGATATCGTTTAGTACCTTGAGCGTGGCTGAGGTGCACCCATGACCGGCTCGGAAACCGGATTGCACAGCGGAGAAGGTACGGTGGGATTCGAGATGGTCAGTGATCTGTTTGTTGACTTGGCTTTCGAAGACCTTAGATAGGCAGGGCAGGATGGATATAGGTCTGTAACAGTTTGGGTCCAGGGTGTCTCCCCCTTTGAAGAGGGGGATGACCGCGGCAGCTTTCCAATCCTTGGGGATCTCAGATGATACGAAGGAGAGGTTGAACAGGCTGGTGATAGGGGGTGCGACAATGGCGGCGGACAGTTTCAGAAATAGGGGGTCCAGATTGTCAAGCCCAGCTGATTTGTATGGGTCCAGGTTTTCCAGCTCTTTCAGAACATCTGCTATCTGGATTTGGGTAAAGGAGAAGCTGGGGAGGCTTGGGCGAGTAGCAGCGGGGGGGGCGGGGCTGTTGGCCAAGGTTGGAGTCGCCAGGAGGAAGGCATGGCCAGCCATTGAGAAATGCTTGTTGAAGTCTTCGATTATCACGGATTTATCGGTGGTGACCGTGTTACCTAGCCTCAGTGCAGTGGGCAGCTGGGAGGAGGTGCTCTTGTTCTCCATGGACTTTACAGTATCCCAGAACTTTTTGGAGTT
>NC_036851.1:29521168-29643600 GCF_002910315.2 Salvelinus sp. IW2-2015 | reverse complement strand
AACGAGGCTACTGGTCTGCCGATAAGAATATGGTGATTGACAGAGTCGAACGCTTGGCCAGGTCGATGAAGACGGCTGCACAGTAATGTCTTTTATCGATGGCGGTTATGATATCGTTTAGTACCTTGAGCGTGGCTGAGGTGCACCCATGACCGGCTCGGAAACCGGATTGCACAGCGGAGAAGGTACGGTGGGATTCGAGATGGTCAGTGATCTGTTTGTTGACTTGGCTTTCGAAGACCTTAGATAGGCAGGGCAGGATGGATATAGGTCTGTAACAGTTTGGGTCCAGGGTGTCTCCCCTTTGAAGAGGGGGATGACCGCGGCAGCTTTCCAATCCTTGGGGATCTCAGATGATACGAAGGAGAGGTTGAACAGGCTGGTGATAGGGGGTGCGACAATGGCGGCGGACGTTTCAGAAATAGGGGGTCCGATTGTCAAGCCCAGCTGATTTGTATGGGTCCAGGTTTTCCAGCTCTTTCAGACATCTGCTATCTGGATTTGGGTAAAGGAGAAGCTGGGAGGCTTGGGCGAGTAGCAGCGGGGGGCGGGGCTGTTGGCCAGGTTGGAGTCGCCAGGAGGAAGGCATGGCCAGCCATTGAGAAATGCTTGTTGAGTCTTCGATTATCAGGATTTATCGGTGGTGACCGTGTTACCTAGCCTCAGTGCAGTGGGCAGCTGGGAGGAGGTGCTCTTGTTCTCCATGGACTTTACAGTATCCCAGAACTTTTTGGAGTTAGAGCCTACAGGATGCAAATTTCTGCTTGAAAAAGCTGGCCTTTGCTTTCCTGCACTGACTGCGTGTATTGGTTCCTGACTTCCCTGAACAGTTGATTATCGCGGGGGCTCTTCGATGCTATTGCAGATCGCCACAGGATGTTTTTTGTGCTGGTCGAGGGCAGTCAGGTCTGGAGTGAACCAAGGGCTATATCTGTTCTTGTTCTGCATTTTTTGAACGGAGCATGCTTGTTTAATATGGTGAGGAGTACATTTAAAGATGACCAGGCATCCTCAACTGACGGGATGAGGTCAATATCCTTCCAGGGTACCCGGGCCAGGTCGATTTAGAAAGGCCTGCTCGCAGAAGTGTTTTAGGGAGCGTTTGACAGTGATGAGGGGTGGTCGTTTGACCGCGGACCCGTGGCGGATACAGGCAATGAGGCAGTGATCGCTGAGATCTTGATTGAAGACAGCAGAGGTGTATTTGGAGGGCAGGTGGTCAGGATAATGTCTATTAGGGTGCCCATGTTTACGGATTTAGGGTTGTACCTGGTGGGTTCCTTGATGATTTGTGTGAGATTGAGGGATCAAGCTTGGATTGTAGGACTGCGGGGTGTTAGCCATATCCAGTTTAGGTCATCTCTGGTAATTGAGTTAGGAAGGACGCCAGTATCTTTGTAGTGACTGGGTGTATTGATACACCATCCAAAGTGTAAATTAATAACTTCACCATGCTCAAAGGGATATTTCATGTTTTGTTTTTTACCCATCTACCGATAGGTGAGGCATTGGAAAACCTCCCTGGTCTTTGTGGTTGAATCTGTGTTTGAAATTCACTGCTCAACTGTGGCACTTTACATATAATTGTATGTGTGGGGTACAGAGATAAGGTAGTCATTCAAAAAATCTGGTTAAACACTATTACTGCACACAGACTGAGTCCATGCAACTTGTTATGTGACTTGTAAGCACATTTTGCTACTGAACATATTAGGCTTGCCATAATAAAGGGGTTAAATTTGTAAAATGTCTAAAGACAAATTACACTCTGACATTATGGGGTATTGTGTGTAAGCCAGTGACACAACATCTCAATTTAAACCATTTTCTATTCAGACATAACACTTTTTTTTTAAGATAAAGGGGAGGAATATTTCTGAAGGTACGTACATACAGTGGGGCAAAAAGTATTTAGTCAGCACCCAATTGTGCAAGTTCTCCCACTTAAAAAGATGAGAGAGGCCTGTAATTTTCATCATAGTACACTTCAACTATAACAGACAAAATGAGAAACAAATCCAGAAAACCACGTTGTAGGATTTTTAATGAATTTATTTGCAAATTATGGTGGAAAATAAGTATTTGGGTCACTCAACACAAGCAAGATTTCTGGCTCTCACAGACCTGTAATTCTTCTTTAAGGGCTCCTATGTCTCCATCGTTACCTGTATTAATGGCACCTGTTTGAACTTGTTATCAGTATAAAAGACACCTGTCCACAACCTCAAACAGTCACACTCCAAACTCACTATGGCCAAGACCAAAGAGCTGTCAAAGGACACCAGAAACAATTGTAGACCTGCACCAGGCTGGGAAGACTGAATCTGCAATAGGTAAGCAGCTTGGTTTGAAGAAATCAACTGTGGGAGCAATTATTAGGAAATGGAAGACATACAAGACCACTGATAATCTCCCTCGATCAGGGCTCCACGCAAGATCTCACCCCGTGGGGTCAAATTATCACAAGAACGGTGAGCAAAAATCCCAGAACCACACGGGGGGACCTAGTGAATGACCTGGCAGAGAGTCGGACCAAAGTAACAAAAGCCTACCATCAGTAACACACTACGCCGCAGGGACTCAAATCCTGCAGTGCCAGACGTGTCCCCCTGCTTACCACAGTACATGTCCAGGCCCGTCTGAAGTTTGCTAGAGAGCATTTGGATGATCCAGAAGAAGATTGGGGAAATGTCATATGGTCAGATGAAACCAAAATAGAACCTTTTTGGTAAACTCAACTCGTCGTGTTTGAGGACAAAGAATGCTGAGTTGCATCCAAAGAACACGCATACCTACTGTGAAGCATGGGGGTGGAAACATCATGCTTTGGGGCTGTTTTTCTGCAAAGGACCAGGACGACTGATCCGTGTAAAGGAAAGAATGAATGGGGCCATGTATCGTGAGATTTTGAGTGAAAACCTCCTTCCATCAGCAAGGGCATTGAAGATGAAACGTGGCTGGGTCTTTCAAGCATGACAATGTCCCAAACACACCGCCCGGGCAACGAAGGAGTGGCTTCGTAAGAAGCATTTCAAGGTCCTGGAGTGGCCTAGCCAGTCTCCAGATGTCAACCCCATAGAAACTTTGGAGAGTTGAAATCCGTGTTGCCCAGCAACAGCCCCAAACATCACTGCTCTAGAGGAGATCTGCATGGAGGAATTGGCCAAAATACCAGCAACAGTGTGTGAAAACCTTGTGAAGACTTACAGTAAACTTTGACCTCTGTCATTGCCAACAAAGGGTATAGTGGTATATAACAAAGTATTGAGATAAAATTTTGTTATTGACCAAATACTTATTTTCCACCATAATTTGCAAATAAATTCATAAAAAATCCTACAACGTGGTTTTCTGGATTTTGTTTCTCATTTTGTCTGTTATAGTTGAAGTGTACCTATGATGAAAATTACAGGCCTCTCTCATCTTTTTAAGTGGGAGAACTTGCACAATTGGTGGCTGACTAAATACTTTTTTGCCCCACTGTATCTCTGGTAAGATATATTTCTCTCTCCTTCCTCTTTCAATTTGTCAATAAAAATATGAACTAACATCCTGAAACAGGTTGCCTCTTCAGTTCAAGAGACCTTTATAAGAATCACACTGAGTTTGAAATCAAAGAGACCGTTGGAGTCTGAAACTGACAGAGAGGGACAAGATCATTAGAACTACATGCATTCAATCACACACTGATCACCAACTGGTCCTTGTACCTGTGCTTCCCACTTCCCAGTAGGCTACTGCCCACTTGTCTCCAGACAAAAATCAGTATTCTAAGTTTTAAATATGAGGGCAACATCAGCTATATGCACAACGTCAGATCAGTCTGTCATGATGGACATAATGCTCCATTTAATTGGTATTGAGAGGTGGCTCCGAGGTGATGGGAGCCACCCATGCATCAGATGCCACAAAAGGCTTTATGTCAACCTCATGAAGTCAACCTGCAATGACCTGCTACCTCACAAACACACTCGTAGTATGAGTCCTACTGTAGCACTTACAATTCTAGAAACTTAAAGTATTCAATGCAACACTGTTCGTATTGCTTGAAGGCTTATGTTGATTAAATAAATAAATCAAAGTCAATATTTGATAGTTATGACTTTCCTCTTCAGAACAACTCTCACCCTCAAGGACAGGCCATGTCATTGTTGAAAGATTAACAATGTAATAAGCAAATTATTTGTCAACAAAATGTGGCACCTTTTTATTATTTGTTGAATGTAATACACATTACTAAATTGAATTGTGTAGACTGGCAGTAAGCCACCAATAATGTTTACCTAGGAGGACCTAGGTCAAGTTACATTCGCTTATTCATTGCTGATCCACTTAAAGTGAGATGACACGCAATGCATGGCAGAGCAATACGCCCATGCAGGAAAACGTTCAGATAAACTTGAAGAGGTAGCCTACCTGTCTTAGTGCTTACCTTAGCAGCTAACGATGAACTAGGCTTCTCCATGAGATCCCAAAGTTTCTTTTGCTTCTCAGAACAACATGTGGTATCAAAATCCTCGCCTTCCCTGGTCTTCATAGACTCAGCCTCTCGTTTGAGCTCCTCATTCATCTGTTCCTTCTTCTGGTGGTACCTGGCCTGGCAGCAGGACTCCAGGTAGATCTCATCTATACCCCAGTAGTCCAGCTCCTGACTGAACGACAGAGCACACATCTCCTCCATCATGTGCAACTTTCCCGTGCGGGAGAAATTCAGAATGGACGTGAAAGCCCCAGGGTGTCTGTCGAAAAAATACTCATTATCATCCAAACTGTAGTCATCGCATATCTCCATGAGAGACTCGTGGGTGTTACAGTCTCGTAGTTTGCCCAGCCTTGTTCGGGGCAACCTGTCCAGTGTTCTCCATAGAACTTCGTGGAGAAGACCACCAACATTGAGTGTCACCCGACGGGAGTGCGACTTGCTACGGATGATTTCCACCGGCTCCGGTGGAATCGATGTGGTCGACCGAGAGACCCCTTTATTCATTTTCATTCAAGACGTTCGGCCACTTGAAATTTAATAATGTCCAAAACTATAGTGTCAGACAGGTCCAGAAGACACGATCCTACATTAGGGTCTGTTCTCCCCCATTCATGTGGCTGCGAAAAGAGGAACAGAGGAACATCAGTGGTCACTATATCAAATGACCATCGAATATGATAACCTACAGACCTGATAGAGAACGTTTCTCACACAATGTCAGGTGGTTTATCCATTCATTAGAGAACCAAACAGACAATTGAATCAGCTTTAAGATGCACAGCCGTTTTCCTAGCTGATGAGTGAGTAGAGTGAGGGAAGCCAATGATTAAATCGGCTCTACTCGCGAGCGCTGTCTAGTGCTGAAAATACCTAAAACTGTCAATACAGAAAACCATCAAATTTCCCCGCTGTGCGCTGTCCCTAAACTTCGGCGCTGAAATCATTTAATTTCAGCACCGCATAAAAGAGCGGGGTTTCACGAGAGCGAGGAAGCTGCGACCTGACATTTGAAGGTGTTCTTGAACTCAGCTCACTAAAGAGATCCAGTATTAGCCCTACTAACACAGATAAGCAGGGGAGTTCAGACTCAGCGAAAACTAAATTAGGCCTACTCTGCAAACAATGCAAATTATTATCTTGACCAAGTTTTCTATTTAATTTGAGCAAATAACGAAGGTTATCATAAACAAATTTTACATTTTGTATATTTTGTAAATTTCACAACATTTAAATCACACCAAGGTTTTGAAATGTAATTAGCGCAATAAAATCCTTCCATGTAGCTTACATAACCTACAATAATTTGCGCAAAACAGACTCGACATTAGTGTGATAACTAACCAGTGTTTTGTGAGAAAATATCTGAGTTTTAATGAAGAGAATTCTAAGCATTGCTCGGTTAGGCTTTGGCTAAAACATTTGGATCAGTCAAATAGTGTGCCCAAAAGTGCATGTAATTCTAAAAAGTAAAATGGTTCACAAAAGCGAAAGAAATTACACAATTTCCAATCACATTTTGAATTCCTCCAATCGATGGTCTGATCATAGCCATGATAGGCCTATAGATGGGTTAGCTACAACATTATGGTAGTCAAAGTGCAACAGATGAAGACGAAAATAATGTCAGATATTATAGTCCTGATACTTACATATGTTACTTTTAGCCTGAGAGTGTAAGAAGAAACATTTCAACATCTTAAAAAAACATTGCGCTGAATTGTTGCTCCGCTCACCGCCTGTCTATTGGAGGCTGTTTATAGAGACATCATCCCCGCAACAGACATGTTTAAAATGGGGTTACACGCGCTGTAAAATCTCAGGTCGAACCAGTGTCCTGCTCTTCCCTTACGGAACGGATCAACAAGTATGATGTGAATGCACCGATTCCTCTATACCTGGTTGCTGAGTTGTGTGCTTGTACCGTGCGTGGCGGGCTACGCTCCAGCGGGGTTCTGCAGGGGCTGATTTCGCCGAGGTTGCGCTCCTCCAACCAGAAGCTGCACTGCCGGGGGGATGCAGCTTAAACCCATTCGTTATCAAAGGGGCTGCGCTTGCACATCCTCTACAACCCAGAGTCTTCCAAAAGCCAGTAAACACAAAACAATCATGAGGTAATAGAATTACTACATAAATAGGTAACCTTCAGGCTTCAGCTGCAATGATTTATTGTAAAGCGCAGCTAGGGCTATAGGGTGATGAGAAATTACGCAGTTGCTCTCTCTTTGTGCCCCACTCTTTGCGACATGGAACAACAGTGTGCACTAGAGTATAATTTAAAAAAAACTATGTTTACAGTCTTGGCAGGGCACAGTTGTTTTGGTCTCCCCTGCAGTGGGCATGATCAATGGCCCACATATACACAATGACACAAAACCATAAAGACTACAAATCAAGTAGCAATCACTGGGTTCAGCACTATTGTGCGCAATAGAGAACAGGTGTTTGTAAGTTTCCATCCAATTGGCAAACGATTTTCATGCTAATATTCTAAAATGCGCATAAAAACAATATGCGCATTTTTTCACCATAGGTGTGTGTCCTTCAAATTGACTTGTTCCGGATAAAAGGCTTTTTTTGTGGTTACATTCCCATGTACCGAATAAAAAATACAAGTTAAATCGGTTTCGATCGCATTTTGAACTCTACAGATGGTTTGCCACAAAAAAGGTTGCAGTATATGTGCCCACTCTGGTATTGGCAAGTGCGCTCTAGCCCACAGCTTGAAGATGCATTGCGGATATAACCTACATGATGAGATTATTCGGTATGGATCGAAATTTACAGAATGGTCACATGGAAGAAAATAGGGGAGTGTCATGATTTTTCAATTTCAGTCAAGGGGAGGGTTTAGTATGTTTTAAATCTAGTCCAGGGGAGGGTCATATAATTTGTAATTTATGAAATGTCAATATTTCTTAATGTTTTAGAATTAGTTGTTAAATTAGGCTATATCAGTGGCGATTTTAGCATGTGAATATTGGTGGGGCAAACATAAAACATTTGTTTTAGATGCATGCCAGCAAAGCCACTAAACAACACAACATTAATTGCACTATAAAGGTGGCCCACAAATTGTTAGAGCTTACATAAAGCTGTCCCAACATCAGTCCCAACAGCTTCCCACTGCTAGACCTGGCTATCAGCAGAGCCTTGTCTGGCAGTGAAACAGTTAGTTCAGCCTCATTTACTGCCTTTAAAAAAAAACATAGCTGATATGGCTGACTTGCTTCAACAAATGTTGTTTCAACTGACAATTGAGATGTACAAACTATGGCATAAGGGGAAGACAAGCGAATAAGAGGCAATCCTTAATTTTGATTAAGACATTCATGAGCGAGCTAGGAGAGACTAGTCAATATAACTATTTGTTTAGCACTTTTGAAACGTACAGGATAGAATTCAGAACATGGGCACTTCTTACAGTATTCTCCCTGTACACCAAAACAGAACCATAGGATAAATAAAGGGGGCATATAAGCAGACGATGAAAGCTCAATATTTGATGATGACATTTCTCTCAAACAGGGCTATAGGCTACATGTGCACCACTAAGTCAGAACAGCAGGCTAAATTATGAGGGTGAGGCGCATGGGCTACTAACAACTTACTACACAACATACACATAGTATTACTTTCTTAGCTACAGTATACATATCTCCCTGGCATATTACATAATTTATGCAGCAGCATACAATACATTTTTGGACTCACCGTGATGTGGTGGGCACATTTTGTCATCAAAGTCTGTCATTCTCTGGATTTATGGTGCTTTCAAGACAACTGGGAACTCTGAAAAAACCAAGGTTGAATCATGACGTCAGTAATCTTCAGGTCGGAGCTCTAGAAAGAGGCCTGAGTTCCCGACTTGGTATTTCTAGTTGGATGACCGTTCAAAACATATTTTCCCAGTCGGAACACACTGAAGTCTGAGATTTCCCAGCTCTGAGTTTCCAGTTGTTTTGAACGTGGCAGAAGTCATGCTGGATTGATAGCATGGCCAATGTTGAATGTTTATCCTTTTAAGCTTGGAAAAAATACCCTTAAACCCAGACTTGGACCACACACCCACTCCACTGAATAGCATTGGTTTGCATTGCTTTGCAATGCTTGCAGTTAGCCACTGATTCCTTCCAAGCCACTCATTTTGGAATTTGCAATTTCCGACTTGTTGTGTAATGTTTATGTCCAATGGCCAATCATCACCAATATGTTTTATCTATAATTTCTCTTCATATGACAAGGATCGAAAAAGATTTGCCAGTAGATTGTCGACTTGATTCATGACGATGACTGCTGGCTTGCTAGCTAAGATTTTGAAAGTATGATGTTGACATGAACAGTCCAATCAAAGCGGTAGATATAATGTGATTTGATAATTTTATGTGTGGCCAATGACCTTGAGCCTTTTTGGATGGGCACTTCTTTAATTTTCTCCCCAATTTCGATCTTGTTTCATCGCTGCAACTCCACAACGGGCTCGGGAGAGGCAAAGGTCGAGTCATGCGTCCTCCAAAACATGACCCGCCAAACCGCGCTTCTTAACACCCGCCCGCTTAACCTGGAAGCCAGCTGCACCAATGTGTCAGAGGAAACATCGTTCAACTGACGACCAAGGTCAGCCTGCAGGCGCACGGCCCGCCACAAGGAGTCGCTAGAGTGCAATGAGCCAAGTAAAGACCCCCCGACCAAACCCTCCCCTAACCCAGATGATGCTGGGCCAATTGTGCGCCACCCTATGGGACCTCTGGCCAATTGTAACACAGCTTGGGATGGGACACGAGTCTGTAGTGACGCCTTGCCTTAGACCGCTGCGCCACTCGGGAGGCCCGGATGGGCACTTCTAATGTAGCTCTAAGGCAGCACCCTAGGGGCTTGAATTTCCGAGCTCTCCCCGTAGATTTTGCGGTGACGTAGTGTCCCCATGAGTGACAGAACACTGAGCGAATCACAGCACAACTAGAGAACTGTCACGCCCTGACCATAGAGAGCCTTTTTCTTCTCTATTTTGGTTAGGTCAGGGTGTGACTAGGGGGGGTGTTCCTATCTAGGTTGTTTATTTCTATGTTGGCCTGGTATGGTTCCCAATCAGAGGCAGCTGTTTTGTCGTTGTCTCTGATTGGGGATCATATTTAGGCAGCCATTTCCCCACTGGGATCTTGTTTTTGTGTTGTTGCCTGTGAGCACTCCAGAACGTCACGTTTCGTTTGTTCTTTATTGTTTTTGTGCGTTTCATTGAATAAACATGTGGAACCCATATCGTGCTGCGCTTTGGTCCGAGTATGCTTACGACGATCGTGACAGGAGATCCCACCACAACAGGACCAAGCAGCGTGCCCAGGAGGAGAAGGTATCCTGGACTTGGGAGGAGATCTTGGATGGGAAGGGATCCTGGACTTGGGAGGAAATCCTGGCAGGACAGGATAGGCTTCCTTGGCGGCAGACGCAAGGAGAGAAGGGAGGACAGCGACCAAACATGGGGGGCACATGAGGTGGTCGGCGGAGCCGAGGAGTGAACCAGAGCCAGTCTGGGAGAAGAGGGAGAAATTGGAGGAGAGTGAACGGAGAGAGTCAGAGACCATTAGTGAGTTGATGGAGAAATTGGAGGAGAGAGAAATGAGAGGGTTGTTGTGTTGATGTATGATGCACGACATTCGCCCTAAGGAGCGTGTTATCAGTCTGATGCCACCTGAGTCAGCTCTCCGTACTCGCTCTGAGGAGCGTGCTATCAGTCTGGTAAAATCTGTGCCTGCTCCACGCACCAGGTCGAGTGATTGTGGAGGCCAAGTCATCTGATGCAGCATTCCATCACTCTCCTTCTTGGTCAAATAGCCCTTACACAGCCTGGAGGTGTGCTTTGGGTCATTGTCCTGTTGAAAAACAAATGGTAGTCCCTCTAAGCACAAACCAGATGGGATGGCGTATTGCTGCAGAATGCTGTGGTAGCCATGCTGGTTAAGTGTGCCTTGAATTCTAAATAAATCACAGACAGTGTCACCAGCAAAGCATGCCGACACATCAGACCTCCTCCTCCATGCTTCACGGTGGGAATGACACATGCGGAGATCATCCGTTCACCGACTCTGCGTCTTACAAAGACACGGCGGTTGGAACCAAAAATCTCACATTTGGACCAAAGGACAGATTTCAACTGGTCTAATGTCCATTGCGTTTGTTTCTTGGCCCAAGCAAGTCTCTTCATCTTATTGGTGTCCTTTAGTAGTGGTTTATTTCCAGAAATTCTACCATGAAGGCCTGATTCATGAGGTCTCCTCTGAACAGTTGATGTTGAGATGTGTCTCTTACTTTAATTCTGTGAAGCATTTATTTGGGCTGCAATTTCTGAGGCTGGTAACTCTAATGAACTTATACTCTGCAGCAGAGGTAACCCTGGGTCTTCCTTTCCTGTGGCGATCCTCATGAGAGCCAGTTTCATCATAGTGCTTGATGGTTTTTGCAACTGCACTTGAAGAAACTTTTGAAGTTCTTGACATTTTCCGGATTGACTAACCTTCATGTCTTAAAGTAATGATGGACTGTCGTTTCTCTTTGCTTATTTGAGCTGTTCTTGCCATAATATGAACTTGGTCTTTTACCAAATAAGGCTATCTTCTGTATACCACCCTACCTTGTCACAACACAACTGATAGGCTCAAACACATTTCTAAAAGGAAAGAAATTCCACAAATGTACGTTTAACAAGGCACATCTGTTAATTGAAATGCATTCCAGGTGACTACCTAATGAAGCTGGTTGAGAGAATGCCAAGATTGTCCAAGCTGTCAAGGCAAAGGGTTGCTACATTGAAGAATCTCAAATATAAATACATATTTAGATTTGTTTAATACTTTTTTGGTTTTTACATGAATCCATATGTGTTATTTCATAGTGTTGATGTCCTAACTATTATTCTACAATGTAGAAAATGGTAAAAATAAAGAAAAACCCTTGAATGAGTAGGTGTGTCCAAACTTTTGACTGGTACTGCATATGTATTTTTTTTTTTTACTAAACAGGTGGGGCTCAAAAACGGTGGGGCTCTGACCCACCTGCCTTTAATGACGGGTCGACACTGGGCTATATATCGATGTGTGCCTGATGCTGCCCCTCATTCCTGATTATCTTCTGTGCGCGCAATATCAAGTGGGCCTATAAGCTATTTAGTGTGGTCTCAATCAAATGATCCATAGCCTATAGTCTACGAACTGCATATAGGCGAAGTACAGAGCAAATTTATAAGATAACTGCTGGGATAGTGTACATAAAACCAGGCTGCATTACACACAGCAATGCTATTCCAACCCTGTGACCCAGCCTGCTCTGCTCTTGCTGATGGTAAAAAAAGTGTGTCCTGTCTAACCAATGGCTGTGCTGTGTAGGGCTACGGTGGCAGTTCAGGAGAGTCAAAGGCTTTTTCAGAAAATGTTTTGTTTATTAGGCTGTCCTAAAAACGCGCTAACTTGCGCACAGACCAGCCTATAGGCTATGTTATGTTCAGTTTTAGAAGGAGAGTGTGGAGATGAGGAAGACCAGAGGTCAACTTTGATAGCTTTCTACTACTATAATTGATTTGATTAAAAACAATGTTTCTTGGCCATGATGTATTTATCAGAGTTATTGACCTCACAATAAGCCAGATTCGAGTCATTTATATTGTGGTGCTGAAACTTGAAGCAGCAGTCGCGGCACAATGAACCAGAAATGGACAGCTCATGGTGCTGAAAGTAGGCAAATTCCAGTACGCATAATTTATTTAATCGTCTTCATTTGAATTAGACCTTACTAACAACAAGAGGGGTTTGTGTTGTAGCCTATTTCTTCCTATTTAATAAATAATAGGCAGACCTACCTGTTTGATAGACGAAATTAGGAGGCTGCTCTATCCATAGATTTCTCGGTCAATTCCTCCACCCACCAGCCTACCTCCGTGTCAGCGAAGGGCTTTTAAGTTAAAACCAAGACTCGAATTGAGGGGGTATGAGAGGGTACGCTATAGGCCTACCTTTAATTAAAGAAAATGGCAAAAAGCACAGGCGTACCCCTTGTTAGTTTGTGATTTTGAATAAGATAAAACGGATCCGATTACATAAAGCGCTTTGGTCCGAGATGCTTTATGCTAGAAACAAACTGTAAAATACCCGGGAAAGACGTGACTCTGATATGGGGATATCAGAGGCTAGACAAAAAATTTACTTTGCTTGGGAAGTAATCTAACTCTGTCACTATCTATGAATTAAGATATTCACTTTCTGTACAATAGAAGATGTTAAACCCAGACAGATTTTAGGGAAACACGTGTGACCTCTCGTTGGGTTAAGCCATTTAAACAGCAGTTAAAGCTTACATTCTGCGTCGGTAGGCCTACTTTGCCTGGGGTGGAAATGTAGGCCTACTCTGCCTGGGGTGGAAAGGTAGGCCTAGTGTTTGAAAGTACCATGCTTGGATTCCTAATGACGTCTTAGATGTAATTATTTGCAAACAGGGACAGTTTCGTTGCAACTCAATATTACAGTAGGAAGGTGTTCTTAATGTTTGAACACTGTGTATTTTGCTGAAGGGATGACAAGCCATTTTCATTTCAGAGGTCTGATTTTCTCCATGTAACCCTTATTATAAATAACGTTCACTCCCTTATGAACAAAAGAGCGAGATTATTTACAAAAAATTGGCGGCCAATTTTCATGGGAATATTTAAAAAACTGCATAAAGAAAATATGCACATTTCCCCTACCAGTGGTGTACTTCCACCAAATGCACTTGTGGATAAAAATCACTGCGTGGTGATGTAGAGCACACAAAATGTACTTCTTCGCTTAAGTTTTCATGTACCGAATAAAAACCTAAAGTTAAATGCGTTTCCATCGTATTTTCATCTTTACGGATCGTTCGGTCACAAAGACTGTTGCGCTAAATAGTAAATGTGTGCCTAATATGGTTTTGGCACGTGCGCTCTAGCCAACAGCGGGCAGATACAGCGCAGGTAGGCTAGTCTGCATGAGATTATTATGGATAGTCTAAGAGCAAGAATATTTGTATTTGTCAAATGGCAGTCAAGCATCTATTATCATGTCACTAGAATAAGACCCTAGATATTTATTGAAAAGCAGCATCAATATCACCATGCACTTCCATCACCTTGTGAAGTTCAAGTTATTCAATCCGTAGCCTAATAAACTGTATGGTTTCCCGAGTCGTAGTGGGAGGACTACACACCCTATCATCGTGCGACTCCAAGTTTACTTCGATATGGTAGTTATATCAATATTTGAAGCATAAAGGCGTTACCACCGCCATTTATCGAATAATTAATTTGACACAAAAAGATCCCACCATGTCGAACGAACAAATTATCCGTCTGCATTTTAAAATGTTTTACTGATTATTAGAATTGTATTAATATGTACGATTTTACTCTCTGCCTATGGAAACATGGTTAGTGTGACAAATGTGTGGTTTGATCTGTTTAAAGAGCGCCAGCCGCCCAATTACTCCACCAAATATATAAAGGGAAAGGGGGATACCTAGTCAGTTGTACAACTGAATGCCTTCAACTGAAATGTATCTTCTGCATCTGAATCAGTGCAGGGGAGGGCAGGGGCTGCCTTAATCGACATCCACGTCTTCGGTGCCCGGGGAACAGTGAGTTAGTTCCCTGATGCAATGGACACAACCATCATGGGACTGGGGAGGATTTAGGACACTTTCATCACTGGGATATGCTCCAAATTGGTGTTTTGTTGTGAAAATGTTTTTACAAATATTTCTAATTAAGGTGGTGCAATAGTTTATACATAATGCACTTTAAACACTTGAAGCTGGTTTTATGGAGCGAGGTTCATCATTGATACAACTTATTTTACAAACAAAATAGTCTAGAACAATTGTTTTTATTATTGTTATGAAGTGACTATTTTAAAGTTAAATATATACATTATAATTAAAGATAAATAACACATTACACTGTACATTTGTGCTGATACAAAAATAGATACAATACATTATATTGACATATGTCATTTTTTTTTAAAAATTAGCCTAAACTTCACAAACCAGACTTCACGTCTTCAATGTGAATGTCTAGGTTTATATCTGATGGCCAGGTCTCCTTCAGGCTGCAACATTCCAAACCCAAAGCGACTGGTGTTCACCTCTGGCATCTGAGCCTCTGAGTCACACAGCTCCAGTTCCAGATGAGACAGGACCAGGTACACAAACCTGAACACACAGATAAAGACACAACATGTGAGTTGTTGGCATAATACATTATAAATGTGCCTAAACTGTAACATTGACCATTGCACACACCAGTTTTTGCAGAATATATTTGTATTTTATTTTGGCATGTTCTATTTGCATAGCAGTGAAATTCATGTCATTGTAACCCAATCTTGCATAGACACCTGGAGAAGCCTGTGCAGTAAAAGACAGCTGCTAAGCCTTCCCTCTTTCTATAATGAAATTTGCTGTGAGGTGAGCTAATCAATCCCAGAATTAAGTCTGTCCTTGATTCTGGTGAAGTGGGGACCTCTGACTCCCTCTGACCTCCTCTGCCCTCCCCCTAAGACCCACAAGGAACACTCAGAGATACTCACTGTCTGATGGAGCTGATGGCAAAGCGTTTGCCCACACAGCCATTGGTGCCTGCGCCCCATGGCATGGTGTAGTACTTGAGCCGTCTCCCTCCTTTAAAGAAGTCCTTCTTCACAGATCCGTCCTTGTTAAGGAAGCGTTCATACTTGAATCTCTATGACAGGAAACGCAGGAAGGTAAAGCAGTGAACCCAGCTCATACTGACAAATGATGATCACACATGACTGTTCCCCCACGCTTCCTGCTGCACACAGCCATATCATATCAGATAGCAATAATAGAGAGGTAGTGTTACTACCCAATCATTTACTACAATTTCCGTGTGTATTCCACTAACTGGCTGGTACTGTAGGGTGAAGGACAAAGCAATGATTCAGCTGTGTAACAAGCTAACTCCCTTCCCACTCCTATTTCTGTTTGTGTTCAAGCGCCTTACAATGTTCTAGGTTCAACCCCTCTCTCTGTATCTTGGGTAATCCAGGGGCACTTTAGAAACTGTGTAGGTGTGCTTCCTCCTTACGTAAACAAACGTCAATACTTATTACTGTACCTTATCTTTAACCTGTGTTACACAGATGGATTTGAAACTATACTTTATTGTCCATTATTAGGGAGCTATTATTTGTTCATGTGTGAGAGGCAACTAACATCCATACCTGTGGTTCCTGGTGGATCTCAGGGTCCATCTGAGGGCTAATGAAGGGGAACAGACACACTCTGTCCCCCCTCCTGAGCTGGTACTCCTGCCCATTGGCCATTTGCAGGGTCTTTTCCTGCACTACCTCTCTGGTGATGAACGGGGCAGCACTGAGCCTCAGAGTCTCCTCTAAGGCACTGTCTGAGATAGAGTAGACAAAGAAAAGAAGACGATGAACACTAATGTACACAGACTCATTAAGCATACAGATCTTATGTCCTCGTAATAGATTCGCTAAGGTCATTCGTATTTGAGGAGTCCCTTAAGAATAGTTATGAATAGACTTGCCTAGTTAAATAAAGGTTAAATACATTTTTAAACTTTAAAAATGGCTAAAGGCAGGTTTCTATCTTCAGGTAGGTGGCACTTTCCTTATGTGCTCATTATTTGCACCAGAGGTTAGAGCACCTGTTGATGGTGACATGGGAGCCATTAGATCATTGAGAGCAACCTTCAGGGCCTGAGCAGGTGGATCTGCCCTGGTCTTTTAGTCATTGAGCTCATTAGGGTCTCAGGCAAAGACTACTGTATGTGTGGCCACTCGCCTGGGAACAGTGCGTGTGTGTGTGTGTGTGTGTGTGTGTGTATATATATGTGTGTGTTTCTCTTCAACTGCCCTCTCACCTCTCCCCCCACCCTCTTTTCTCTCTACTCTGTTCATTAGGGTACATTTGCCCATAGGGATGAAGCTCCTTGTCTTTGTGCATATACCCAGTAAACAAGAAACACTCACCAAACACAGGTGTGTGCTGCAGCCTGTCCAGTAGGGGACACTGTGCCGAGTCCTGCTCGGAGATGCTGCTGAACTCTCTTCTCACCGCCCTCATGGCCTCAGGGTTTGTCAACAGGAAACCTAACAGCCAGAATGCAGCAGGTCCAACGTTACCCTGGCAACAAATGAAGGTTGACATGAAGGCAATGACACAGCGAGTTCCCTTTCAGATGGTTCTCACAGTGAGACTGTGCAGGTAGCAATTATGTAACTGGAGAAGAGAACATTACACACCACATGCCAGCTCTTACTATTTTCTCTCATAGGGGAAACCATCACTTGTTAATATAGTTAAATCACAAGGCCTAATGAATTAGACTGGTTCCTTTCCTGTGTCTATGATAGACAACCATGTTATGGCTACTGTCAGAGAGTAAGTGCTGTAATGGTTACTATAAAAGCAAAGCCATTAGACACCAAAGAGACTCAATATGGAGTGTTCGGTGCACACTGGGCTGTCCTGGCCATCTGTCTGTGTTTGTACATGAGTGGAAAGACCACTGAATTTACATCGACTCCAGACTAAACAATGTTCGCCATGTATAGTGCTGAGTGATTTTTGAGGTCGGTTCGGTTTTGGTTCGATCATGAAAAAAAATAATCATGTTTTTTTCTATTTTTGGGGGGGACATTACATGCACTATGCATTTTGTGGGTTTAAAGCTGTAACACAGAATTAAATAATTAATAAAAGTCCCATGATGGTGGTGACTGCCCATTATTGCTTATCACTAATTAACTATCATTTATTCACATTACTTTAACAAAATATTTGTTTTATTTGATTATTTCATTCCACGTCATCCTCTCATATAGAGCGGCTGCCAACGCGGTCTGACAAAATCACTATTTTAGTAATTCTTCAAAAGGAAATTAGGCATACTTTTAGGACTGCTGAATGCCAACTATCAATCACTTAGTACGCTTTCTATCCCTCTAGATAGAACGTTCTCAGTCTCTTGTGTCTTGCTCTGCACAGACCGGACAAGTTTAAGCAGGTGCGTAATGGACAGTGGCGTGCCGTGGGCCTGGGGCCTGGGCCTTCAGTGAGGTACTACACAGTCCCACCCGAATTAATCCACCTCTTATTACCATCATTATGATGCCATGGCTCTAGACACTATACATTTAGACAGAAACGCAGTATAACCAGGCGTTGCVTCACCTTGAAAYTGACAAATTGACATTTTTGGGTAAACAGTGTTTACCCAAAAACATGACACAATCAATGAGTCTTTTCAATATTTCCCTTCACCTTTTCATTGTGCAGCTCCGTTGCCCTGCGCGCTTGTTAGTTGAGCTGTAGATCCACTCCGGTGTCCCCAAAAGTTTTCAAAAGCACCATTGCTTGTAAGTGCCCAGCCGTACTTTGGTGTCTCGTTGCTGCCTTGGTTAGACAACTCAAGTTTGCAAAGCCAGTGTGGCTCCAAACACCAAATCGATCACTTGCAAATAATAGGCATTCCCAGCAGTACAGTTTGCAGTGCTTCTCGGAGCCTGTGAGCCATTGATAGCGCTCGTAGTTGGAACCCCTTTCCCGCCTGTGACAGGCTTTGTGGCGTCGGGCGACCTCTCCTTACAATGTCTAACTTTTCTTGAAAAGTTCGTCTTGAGAATGGCGTTATAATTATATCCTCGACCAAATCGATATCTTCTCCTCCTTCCGCCATTGTGGGTTGAAAAAACAGCTTAGTAGWACGCGAATTAATTCGTTTATCAAATTCAGTTTCCTAGATCTGCATAGACCTGCCCATAGGACCTGCCTCTCAATATTGGTAATCCAATCAAAAGACGTGCACGCACTACGCCTGCTAGCTGGCTCCTGTGTAACACTGGAGCCAGCCAGCAGGCGTACAATAGCCAACTCTAAAGCTGATTGGTTGACACGAAATTTTCATTTCCATTCACTATAAGCTACAAGCGCCCGCACTGTTGATTCTGAAGGCCTGAGGGCAGATTTTAGACCCCTGGCAACACATGATGGCTGAATATGATTGGATAAAAGATCTAACATAAAGACCAGCCCTCCAAATCTCAACCTGGGGCTGGAAGCAGTGCAACCAAGAGGAAAGCTATGAAATGAAGAGTATAACTCTTACTCTGGGGAATAATTTAATACATATTTGTGGGAAAATATATTTTTATATTTTTTATATTCTGATGATGTTTAGGCCAGCAGAGAAGGCCTTGCTGGCCCTGACGGCCCACCACTGGTAATGGATTATGGTCATTGTAGTTTTTTACCACTACAACTCCATCGCACAGTCCAAGCTTGATCTGATTTATCCCTACAGAAACTGTACATCGAGCTCACAGAAAAAAACGAAGGAAATGGAATTCAAAAAATTGAACCGACGTCGGTCAATTAGTTGTAAAAGAAAAATAAATGTTGGTTAATCTCTCAGCACTAGCCATGTAATATGCTGCACTACACACTATCCAGGAATTACATACAATATAATACACACATTATTTTTTGTGGTAACACCTTATGTTCTTCACTACATTCTTAGGGGAACTGAAAAATTACAATCAAGAGTTGCATGATGATGGTAGATCATGTGTCTGTGTGAAATTGTAGATGCAGTTATCAGTGCTCAATGGGTGAAGTAATACGTCTAAGCAGCAGGGTTGGGGTAATTTCATTTGAATTCCAGTCAATTCAGAATGTAAACCAAATTCCAATTCTGAATGTTCTTCATTGAAAAGCATTGAAGACAATTGGAATTTCAGTGTACCTTTTGAACTGACTGGAATTTAAATGGAATTAACCCCAACCATGCTAAGAAGGAGCTGAGTACTCAGAGTGTACTCAGAATGTTCTTGGTATCATAGTGTGTACTTTTGCCATCTTGGGATTCCCCAAAAAGTATCTGTTTAGCTGGAGTCAGACCCTTTTATATAAAGGACATAAACAGGTTACTAGTGCACTCTTGTGGTAAAGATGCATATTACACTCATTACCATGTTTAATTAGGGAAGTCCTTGTTAGAGCAGGAGGAGCAGACAACAGCAGCTCTGTAACAACAATTCTAGCAGCAAAGAGAGGTTGAGAACATCCCACTGAGGCCATGTTTAGTTGGAGCCCACAGGGACTTGCAGTAGTCTAACATAGGGACAGGATGTCTGTCCCCTCCAAGATAACACTAAAATAAGGTCTAACAGTTCTAGGAGTTTTCCATACACTCCAGTGGTTGAGAATACAGCATTAGTATTCATCTTAAAGAACTGAATGTGCTAGTATTTATTTCTAGTCTTTCAAAAATAATCACTAATCACAAAAGTATTCTATAGTGGTTGGACAAAGCATAAGGTGTGGTTGACAAACAGGTACAGTATAATCAGAATTTGAGAGGCACACCGTGTGGGTAGCTGAATTTCACAAAGGGTAACATCCTTAACCAGTCGAGTCTAGCATCTGACATTGGCATGCGAGTGTCTTTGTATTGGAAAATGTTCATGTTTAAGATGGCTGCTAGCCAGGAGGGCATGCTGCTGTATTACTAGGTATCATTGTTGGCCCACCTCCAAAAAGCTATTGAATAGAAAGGAATTTTTCTATGGGTGCAATGGAACAACAGGGATTTTCACCAATCGTTCACAAGACCTATTCAGAACAGCTTTAAATAGCTGGGCAGCCCTTGCTTTGTGACAATGACAGGCCACTACTCCTCTTAGGGAGGTGAGGTGAGATGTGGGAGTGCCTATGACTCACCTGTGTGGCCCACAGCTGCAGCAGCAGGGCTCTCCTCTGAGTTTCCTCGTCAGCTCCCTCTTCCTGCAAAAGGTGCCTGTAGTCTCTCAGCCAGGGGCTGGACCCGGAGCCCTCTCCCAGCCCCGCCGGGGCCAACAACTCCCACAGACGCCCCCTTACACTCTGGGCGGTCCGCTTCTCCTCTGACACACACACACAGACAGGAACACACAGGCAGGTGAGTCAAGAGTAAACACAGACACACATTGGTAAAACAGATGAGATCAGACTGAGCTAATTCGATTAGTGAGTCAAGTGTCGATAGAGAGATACAGGTGACATAATCCTGAAAACAGAGACGGGTGGGAGAGGTGTGTAACATGAACATGGGAAACACGAAGAGTGAGTTATAGGTGTGACATGCAAGATAAGACAGATGAACAAATATGCCATTTCAATAGAAAGAGGTGACATCAGTGACACGAAACAGGAGATATGTGGGAGTAACCCGGGAGGTACAAACAAATATAGTATGTATAGTTAGAGAACAGTAAGATCAGATATAAGGAGGTGAAAAGGACAGGTGACAGTGAGAGGGTGAGAGGACAGACAGGTGTGTCAGGTGACATCAGATAGAGCCTGTAGATGAAGCAGGTGTATGACTGAGAAGAAATGACATAGGGACCATGAGTAATTAAGCCAATTGGAGTTGGAAATGAGATTCAAACATATGACCCGCTTAGATAAAGTAATTCACTGCAGTGACCGCACCATGGCAAGCAAGAAACAAACTAAAACCCTTTTACTGATGAGGTCACCACAGTGAGTCCATACAATGACAAATATGACAAATCACAAACAGCCAGCCGACTCAATGATATGTATAAAAATCTGAGTCATAAAGTGATCGGGGATATTACAGATTGAATTATTCCTCTATTCAGTCTTTATAATAAACTCAGTAAAAAACAAAATGTCCTCTCACTGTCAACTGCGTTTATTTTCAGCAAACTTAACATGTGTAAATATTTGTATGAACATAACAAGATTCAACAACTGAGACATAAACTGAACAAGTTCCACTGACATGTGACTAACAAAATGTTAATAATGTGTCCCTGAACAAAGGGGGGGGTCAAAATCAAAAGTAACAGTCAGTATCTGGTGTGGCCACCAG
The DNA here is from genome assembly GCF_002910315.2 of Salvelinus sp. IW2-2015. Lineage (NCBI taxonomy): Eukaryota > Metazoa > Chordata > Actinopteri > Salmoniformes > Salmonidae > Salvelinus > Salvelinus sp. IW2-2015. The sequence goes on along the minus strand of NC_036851.1, from coordinate 29,622,190 downwards.
CTGCATTAAGTACTGCAGTGCATCTCCTCCTCATAGACTGCACCAGATTTGCCAGTTATTGCTGTGAGATGTTACCCCACTCTTCAACCAAGGCACCTGCAAGTTCCCGGACATTTCTGGGGGGAATGGCCCTAGCCCTCACCCTCTGATCCAACAGGTCCCAGACGTGCTCAATGGTATTGAGATCCGGGCTATTCGCTGGCCATGGCAGAACACTGACATTCCTGTCTTTCAGGAAATCACGCACAGAATGAGCAGTAGGGTTGGTGGCATTGTCATGCTGGAGGGTCATGTCAGGATGAGCCTGCAGGAAGGGTACCACATGAGGGAGGAGGATATCTTCCCTGTAACACACAGTGTTGAGATTGCCTACAATGACAACAAGCTCAATCCGATGATACTGTGACACACCGCCCCAGACCATGATGGACCCTCCACCTCCAAAATTGATCCCGCTCCAGAGTACAGGCCTCGGTGTAACGCTCATTCCTTCAACGATAAACGCAAATCCGACCATCACCCCTGGTGAGACGAAACCGCGACTCATCAGTGAAGAGCACTTTTTGCCAGTCCTGTCTGGTCCAGCGACGGTGGGTTTGTGCTCATAGGCGACGTTGTTGCCGGTGATGTCTGTTGAGGACCTGCCTTACAACAGGCCAACAAGCCCTTAGTCCAGCGTCTCTCAGCCTATTGCGGACAGTCTGAGCACTGATGGAGGGATTGTGCGTTCCTGGTGTAACTCAGGCAGTTGTTGTTGCCATCCTGTACCTGTCCCGCAGGTGTGATGTTCGGATGTACCGATCCTGTGCAGGTGTTGTTACACGTGGTCTGCCACTGCGAGGACGATCAGCTGTCCATCCTGTCTCCCTGTAGCGCTGTCTTAGGCATCTTACAGCACAGACATTGCAATGTATTGCCCTGGCCACATCTGCAGTCCTCATGCCTCCTTGCAGCATGACTAAGGCACGTTCACGCAGATGAGCAGGGACCCTGGGCATCTTTCTTTTGGTGTTTTTCAGAGTCAGTAGAAAGGCCTCTTTAGAGTACTAAGTTTTCATAACTGTGACCTTAATTGCCTACCATCTGTTAGTGTCTTAACGACCGTTCCACAGGTGCATGTTCATTCATTGTTTATGGTTCATTGAACAAGCATGGGAAACAGTGTTTAAACCCTTTACAATGAAGATCTGTGAAGTTATTTGGATTTTTACGAGTTATCTTTGAAAGACAGGGTCCTGAAAAAGGGACGTATCTTTTTTTTGCTGAGTTTACATTAGGGTAAAACAATCAAACTATAACACCACATCCAAACTGAATTAAGCCCTAAGATCGGACACACCAATTTTTTTGATCAACTCCCACACCCAGCTGCCACTGTACCTTTACACAAATGTAAAACCTTGTGGCTCACAATGTTTCTTTCAGAGACCATGTTTCATGTAGTCACCTGGTTTCAGTGTGGTCCTGGCCATTTTGGTCAAGAGGTTGTCAAACTTCCGGTACTCCTCATAGACGTCAGTGGGGTCTGTTCTGTTGTTGTTCTGCTCCCCTCCAAAAAGTGTGAGGTACCCTGCCCTGAGAGAGAGAGAGAGTGGGATGGTGAGTATGTGGTTGTAGAGTGGCATGTTGAAAAAAACATTTGGTTGCTAGTAGCAGTTAAGCTTAGGAAAACATGTAATTGAGTGATCATTAAATTGATTGAAGATGTTGCCTTAAAGATGGAATAAACAGCGCCATGGCTCTGCCACCACCGTTGTTATTGTTTTTGTTGCCCAGCTGAGGAGATGTCGCGTAGCATGGTAGAAATAATTGCAGTACATAATAGTGTGCTCTTCTATCTCCCGTGCAATTATGTCAGAGGGGGAAAAACTGTGTTCGTTGTTTGCAGTAACTTCTTTGTTCTTTGTATTTAAAACAGGCATGGCAGTTTCACCATTAAGCATTTCAGTTTTAAGTGATTGTTAATAACCATTTCCGATCGATGGAGGAATACCTTGCCCACAGTTGCGTCCTCCAACTGAAGGTCAACAGGAACACTTCCTGTGTCACACCGGCCCCTGCCCACCCACCTAAACTGTTCACAGTGTGGGGTATTACTAGTATAAACTTCCTATTTAGTATAAATCTTCCTCATCCTAGATTACTTCACAGCGGGGTTTTTCAAATGTTTTGGGGTCAGGGACCCCTTTTGTGATAGTAAATTCATCAGGGACCCCGACATAATTAGAACACAGCTCGAGTGATATAATAATAGCATACAAGGACTTCTACCAAGTCTCGGTCCCTGGGAAGGAACATTAGAAAGGCACACCTCTTGGCATTGGAGAGAAAATGAAGCAGTTTTAAAAGTAATATTCTGCAATTTACACATAATGCCATTTCTTTTAAAAGCTTACATTACAGTGCATTTATGTTAACAAAACATTTTTGGGAAATACAAGAAGTATCCAGTTGAAAAATGTATAATTGGTGGAGTACTGTGAATACCAATATCACTGTGAGCCTCACAGGCCCATGTTGCCCAGGCTTTAGAACATACTATAACTTGTAGATTACAATTATTTTGGCAAAGGGATATATTAATCTGTTGTTGTTAGTAATATTAATAAAAAATACAACTTAATTCATGTTATATTTTGAGATCTGCCTGTGGACCCCATGCAGTACGGCCGCAGACCCCACTTTGAGAACCCCTGCTTCACGGTGTCTGACCTATTAAGTAATGATGTTGCCTAATGCTAACAGAAGTCATGACTAAATCATCTGGTCCCCATTAGGATGCTGAATGTTTAAATGACCATCTCAAACATCTCTGGCAACACTATAAATAAAAACCCTTTTAAAGTGTGTAGCTGGGGGAGTTCTACAGGAAGCGCAGCCTGAAAGAGGAATTTCATGAGTGGCACTGCTCTTTCTTTTCATTAGATGCCTCTTATGCGTCACTAAACATTCTTACTGGTGTATTTACAAACAAGTGGCTTGTGGAACGGGCTGGTAAGTAAACTGTTTATCCCAGGCGTTTGACGTAGGCCCTTGGGGACGCGTGGGTGAATGAGTAAGTGAAGAAGGGAAGGAGGTATAGGAACTCTTCCGTTCGTACCTGAAGAGAAGACTGTAACAGAAGCTGAAGAGCCCGTCCGTGTTCCAGTCGGTCTGGTTGTGACAGGGCCTCTGGGCTTGCAGCAGCAGGGACTGGAGGTGGCAGTGCATGGTGCTGCTCAGGCAGGATAGGCTCCCGCCCTCAAAGTGCCTGAGGGTGCAAAGGTTTAAGGTCAAGAGAAAGGAATGTTCGTCATATATGATGTCACCAAGGCCAAACCTGTAATTCACTTTTACCTAATTGTGTCCTAGACTAGCATTCTAGGTGTTTATTATTGGTCGCTTTGGCTCGGACAATGCTTATTTAGTTAAGTAATGGCACTGTGAAGACAGGTGTAGTATCACGCCTCTATGGAATAACACCATAAAACATATGTGTTGCCTGTGGAAATACTGTAACTGATCAGTCTGAACTATAAACTGGGGGCTGGAGGATATGTCAGTGCAGTACACCTGTGTGGCAGGGTACAAAATGCTGCTCTGTAGATTCAACATCCATTACAGAGAGCTTGACATCTATGCTATATAAAGCCAGAAGAAAAGCACTGTAACCTACACAACGGCCTAGATATTCTGCAAGACAATATGACTGTGAGAGACTGAGATAGTTCCACAACAGTGCCAATCAACAGAATGGTGGGAGGTGAGTGCATTTGCTCCACACTCTGACACAGTATGCATTTATAAACCATAACATGAGGCTAATCAGGCCATGGTGATGGTAGTGATATCTGTGATGGTCGATGTGGTAATCCCTGGTCCCAGGCATCTCTCGGTCTCAGGGAGTGAAACTTTTGAGTTAGACTACGGTGGAGCCAGGAAGCAACATCACACACACAGAGAGTAGCATATTATACCTGTGTAAGTATCCAGTTATTGGCTGGACAATGCTGTCCTTAATCGTTTATATGTCAAAACTTTAATTTGTCATTCTCTGACCGTATCAATGGGCATGTACAGCTGTTTTTGGGCTGACCACACAGAAAGGAGTGTGTGATAAGGATAGGGACGTACTGTTTTGTTAGGGCCTTCTCTACAGCAGGGTTGTGATGGGGGAGCCGCAGGCTGAATATTCTGTCCATGAGAACCTGTGCGTAGCGTGTGAAGTCTAGGGACACAGAGTCCTCTATCACAGCATCATAAGAGCTGGGGTCCAGTAGCACTGTCACATAGCGCCCAGCCACACGCACCTACACACACACACACACACACAAAATCAAAAAGTGGAACACACCAACACACTCACACTCATCATGAATGGTGAGGAATTTACATCTACTATAGATGTATTCATGGATTTAGGCAAGAACAGATGATCAGGTTCAGGTACATACATATTAGGTAGATGATGATGATCACCACTCTTACCGTGAAGATATCGCCATGCTTCACCTTCATACGGTTTAGAAATTTGGCAGCATCTCTTCCAAACTCAAGGGCGTGGCCTAACCATGGAATAACTCCTTTGTCTAAAGGTGGCTCTTTCTCTGACCTGTATAGAAAGAAAACCCATGTAACTTTGAACAGCTAATATTCAAACCTATATATTTGTTCATACCAAAGTTACTGATTACACAGATGTTGTCTGTTGATATAGTAACTGTATCCGAAATCAATTGACTATTCAATATTCACATGCCTGGCTCTTATCAGTACATTGTGTGACACAGCTATGAGTAAAATAGATACAGTTTAGCCAATAAGTTTTAAAGCCGGATCACTCCCAATAACATTTATAATAGAATGAGCCCATCAATTTATCCAGCGATATAGCAGTAAGCAAGGATGAAAACAGATGTGACTTTATGATCTTTGAGACACACAAGTTGACATTTAAGACTGGCCAGTGAAAATAGTCCTTAATAGCACTTGGTTTTTGGTTAATCTCGGGATTATTTCAACCTTCCCTCTCAAAAAGGATTGACAGGCGACAACTCATGTAACTCATCTACTGCTCAATACAACTATGATATTATTAAGATGTATTTGGATTACTTTAGGTTTATGGTAAATACAACTTTATGCTGGGTTAGTTTATGCTATGTAGACAATACACCTATTAGATAAGTAGGCTAGTGTGCTAAACAAATATGTGCACAGGTGAAAACAAGTTCGAAATGCCCACAATATAATACAGAACGCATGCATGCCTTATTCAATGTATGCAGTGCAAGCATTGACATTAGCCTAATAGAACATTCATTTTTAGAAAAGGGTACTCACCTGGAGCGTTTCGAAACAAGTACGAATAAGAGAAGAATGCCCTGGACAAGCAAAAGTATCGTCCAAATCATAGCGCAATTTATATAAAGATGTACATGCACGTTGGTGCGCAGCAGTGAATATATGTGAATAATTTAAGACTACAGGCTTGATCAGATATAGTGCTATTTATTTTGTCATCCGATGACGGCGTTGCAGGGTGTACCCTGACGTCATATGACCTCATCCATCTTCCTATTTGCACGAGTTCACGTAGGACCAATGACTAGGGAGTGGATTCATTCCGTATCGCGGGAGATCCGTGTTAAAATGTCAAGGTAATTTCACGATTGCACCGACACATGCAGCGTTTACCGTGAATGTAGTCACCGCGACCGCGGGAACATTGCCTTTAATTGTCAACGGTGCTATAAAGCTGATACTCAGGGCTAGGAATTTAATGGAGCCGTAGATCCATTTCCAGATACATCCATGCCTAAACAAAACAAACCCACCCATGTGTCTGAATTTAAATCAGATTAGGTTTGATAATATCCCAAATAATGATATTCCACTGATATCGTGTCTTCATGGGTGGCCTCCATAAAGTTGAGCGCAGACTATTTGAAAGAAATGTACCTTTGACTCACTATGCAGTCGATACTTCAAAAATGTAAATTCTTAAACTCTTACCATGTACCTAAATTTGTCCTGTTGTTGCGTGCCTTTTTCTTTGTTTACTAAAATCATACTTTTTAATAAAACGTTAATCAAAAACAAGCACCGACTGTTTCCTCATTGATATTCAGTTGGCACATTCACATTCGAGTTGCCATCTTAGAGCAACAGCAACGAGGAAACAGTCAGTGGTTATATTTGATTGACGTTTTATTAAAAAAGTATGGATTTCAGCAAACAAAGGTGTGTATTTACTTGGCTACGTCATGGGTTGCCTACCTCAATAAATTACACTTACTTACATGTTATTCAGGTCAACATTTTAAAACGGATATTTCTATCAAATAAGCTGAAATGTACCTAGTCTGTCATATTTAGACAAAGCTTGCATAGTCACTTTTATTTCAGTTGATGATGTGGTGATTATGGTGGTGTCAAACTCACAAATGTAAAAAGAGGTCGACTGAAGTCACATCAATGGTGTATCTGTTTCACAACAGCAGCAGACATAGCTGATGTAAGGATGAGACACTGTTGTCATTGAATATACAGCTGGGTGATGCATGAGAATGAGTGTGCACAGTCTGTAAGTGTCATAAAAAAGTCCATTACATCAACATCAACTGATCTAGGCATGTTTGGATACAAGTTTTAGTGACCATAAGAGTCATCGTAAGGAACCTACCTACCTACAAGTCGTCAATGGAGTGGAGAGATGTGGTAATTTGAACTCATTCCCTCAACAGCACAATTGGGATGTAAATCAATATCCTTGCTTACCTACTGTAGCTAAAAGAACCATGGATGATTCATTAATTGCATTTATATAACTGGCACTCAGACGTACCCCAACAACTTCTTATAACGCTGGGGTTTAACATGAAAAGGAAACTGGTTGTATAAATAGGCCGTCAACATTTTTTCACTTAACCCAAATGTCATCTGTCAATAAAAATACAGTAAAACTTAGGAAATGCTTCCCTATGAGACATACTCACTTTTGGACCTTCAACAACATAATATGTTAATCAAATAAATAATGTCAAAAGGTAATTTTTTCTGCCATTTCTAAAGTATATTGCTGTATAGGTGGTGCTTAACTTGGTCACTCATCCTCCTTTTCCTTTGCTGCTTTTTCTTCTAGTGGTTCCCGGATGTCTCCTGGGGTTTGGCCAAAGATCCCTGCTGTCTGTTTGAGGAGGAACACCCCTGCGTGTAGGCCACCTACATTGACCCAGACATTGTGATGCTTCCGCCAGAGTTCTCCAATCCTCAAAATGGCATGAGGAAGACAGATACACCCCGTCACAAAACACTCATTGCACAAATCATTAACGCTAAAACACCACAGTATTGCTTTGAGAAAAGCCATCTGGCCAAGGGCCCATCTACACCAGAAACAGAGTAGACTCAGTCCATACTATACTCTCACAATAGAGGTTTGTTCACACAGATAATATTGTTGTGGATTAATGAAATTAATATGATCCAACTTCCTCAACTACTCATTTTTTGGAAACCCTGGAATTTTCCAGATGCCTTCCAGAACAGACAGGTTAGGACACGTCTGTCCACCCCACTCCACCACGAATTACACAGTCTTACTGTATGTGTGGTACACTACCTTTTGAAAGCATTTCTTATCCTGGGTCAGGATGACAGCCTTCCCTGAGCCTGGTCTGGACACCCGGGCCATCTCTCTTACACAGGGCGGATACAGGTCTCAGTTCTTCTTTCTGGAGCCCTTTCTATAAGAAAACCACACAACATACACATCAGCCATGTAAACAATATGAATACATTCAATTAATAAATTACTCCATTGAAGACTTGTTGGTAGGTTCTGTCTATGTTGAGTGTCCTAATTGAAACAGTACAGTGGTATCTACCTCTTCCCAAAGGGCATGTCAGTGATAATGATGCCCACTGAGCTGGTTCTCATGGGTAGATGACACAGGTCCCACTGCACCATGTCTATGGGCAGCCCTGGTGTACTGCGGAGGTGGGGAGTATATACAGTGAATTTGGAAAGTATTCAGACCCCTTGACTTTTTTCACATTTTGTTTGGTTACAGACTTAAACTAAAATGGGTATAATTGTTTTTTTCCCTTCTTCAACCTACACACAATACCCCATAATGACAAAGCAAAAACCGTTTTTTAGACATTTTAGCAAATTAATAAAAAATTAAAAGCGTAAATATCACACTAACAGTTGATGTCGGAAGTTTACATACACTTAGGTTGGAGTCATTAAAACTCATTTTTCAACCACTCCACAAATTTCTTCTTAACAAACTATAGTTTTGGCAAGTCGGTTAGGACATCTACTTTGTGCATGACAAGTAATTGTTCCAGCAATTGTTTACAGACAGATTATTTCACATATAATTAATTCACTGTTCACAATTCCAGTGGGTTAGAAGTTTACATACACTAAGTTGACTGTGCCTTTAAACAGCTTGGAGAATTCCAGAAAATTATGTCATGGCTTTAGAAGCTTCTGATAGGCTAATTGACATAATTTGAGTCAATTGTAGGTGTACCTGTGGATGTATTTCAAGGCCTACCTTCAAACTCAGTGCCTCTTTGCTTGACATCATGGGAAAATCAAAAGAAATCAGCCAAGACCTCAAAAAAACAATTGTAGCTCTCCACAAGTTTGGTTGATCCTTGGGAGCAATTTCCAAACACCTGAAGGTACCGCGTTCATCTGTACAAAAAATAGTACGCAAGTATAAACACCATGGAACCACGCAGCCGTCAAACCGCTCAGGAAGGAGACGCGTTCTGTGTCCTAGAGATTAACATAATTTGGTGCGAAATGTGCAAATCAATCCCAGAACAACAGCAAAGAACCTTGTGAAGATGCTGGAGGAAACAGGTACAAAAGTATCTATATCCACAGTAAAATTAGTCCTATATCGACATAACCTGAAAGGCCGCTCAGCAAGGAAGAAGCCACTGCTCCAAAACTGCCATAAAAAAGCCAGACTACGGTTTGCAACTGCACATGGGGACAAAGATCGTACTTTTTGGAGAAATTTCCTCTGGTCTGATGAAATAAAATCGGAACTCTTTGGCCATAATGACCATCGTTATGTTTGGAGGAAAAGGGCGGAGGCTTGCAAGCCAAAGAACACCATCCCAACCGTGAAGCACGGGGGTGGCAGCATCATGTTGTGGGGGTGCTTTTCTGCAGGAGGGACTGGTGCACTTCACAAAATAGATGGCATCAAGTGGAAGGAAAATTATGTGGATATATTGAAGCAACATCTCAAGACATCAGTCAGGAAGTTAAAGCCTGGTCGCAAATGGGTCTTCCAAATGGGCAATGACCCCAAGAATACTTCCAAAGTTGTGGGAAAATGTTTTAAGGACAACAAAGTCAAGGTATTTGAGTGGCCATCACAAAGTCCTGACCTCAATCCTATAGAAAATTTGTGGGCAGAACTGAAAAAGCGTGTGCGAGCAAGGAGGCCTACAAACCTGACTCAGTTACACCAGCTCTGTCAGGAGGAATGGGCCAAAATTCACCCAACTTATTGTGGGAAGTTTGTGGAAGGCTAGCCGAAACGTTTGACCCAAGTTAAACAATTTAAAAGCGATGCTACCAAATACTAATTGAGTGTATGTAAACTTCTGACCCACTGGGAATGTGATGAAAGAAATAAAAGCTGAAATAAATGACTCTACTATTATTCTGACATTTCACATTCTTCAAATAAAGTGGTAATCCTAACTGACCTAAGACAGGAAATCTTTACTTGAATTAAATGTCAGGAATTGTGAAAAACTTAGTTGAAATGTATTTTGGCTAAGGTGTATGTAAACATTACGTGACCATAACAATTTATTTTGATGGAAAATATTTATACTCAGAACTGTTATTTCTTCCCTCTTTGTAAAGTAATCAACTCAAGAGTTATGTGTCTCAAAGGATTATCTTAACAAGCATGTGACCATGGGGGTTTCTTTTGGCTAGGGCAGAGGAATTCAGTGGGTGCCAGTCCCAATTGAACAGGCTGCAATGTTATGTTATGTTTACATTGATATCAAACTTGGTCATATCCGCTTTCCACTTGAAGAAGTCTTGCATGGCTCCACCAAAGTCCCTGGCGGTCTTGTTGGGGAAGAAGCTGTGTTTTTCTCCTGCACGTCACACTGAACTTCAGCACCTTCACCCCTGGGCTCCTGCCCCTCCACCGCCTGCTGCTCACCCTGGGGGCTGTTCTTCAGGTCAGGAGACCCGGCCTCCCCTGCCCCCACACTCTGGCCTGCAGTAGGTGCCTCAAGCTCCAGCTTCTAAGTCTCTGTGGTGACAGTGTCAAGGGCGTCCTTCTCCACAACGTCTTTGTTGGCTTTGCCTCGATCTCTATCTCGCCCTCCTCTCCCCTTGGGACCGTCTATGGGGTCGTCTGTTCTTCTTCAGAGAGGTGTTCAGTTTCCAGACCTTCAATGCATTGGTCCATGGCAGCTTGGAGGCCAGCTTCTGCAAGTCCTCCAATGACTCATCCTGTTGGACAGAAAGGGTAGTGATTCTATCAAATACCTTAAGAGGGGGAGGCATGTTATAAAGTGTAGGGGACTGGTCTTTCATGCAACGTGAATGTTATAGTTGAAATGAAAGTGTAAGAATTCAGGTTCCTTATTGGCTGTGCTGTAATGAAGAGAGATGTACCTTTGAGTCTTTAAACTGATAGTTGTCATACTCTTCAACCGCAACAAACAAGTTGTCCACAGACATCAGATTATGCACCTAGAAAGAGGAGGCACAGGTAAAAAAGCTAGGCTTTTGTGAATGTGTGCAAAATTAATCAAAGGTTTTATGACCACATCAAGCATTTAAGATGGGTTTAAATAACATTCTTATTGTGATAGTCTACCAAAATAGTCCAAATAGTGCATTTTGGGTAGTGTAATTGGGTATTTTGTTTTAATAAATAATTAATAATAATAATTTCAACATTCTGTCATAAAGAGCACATGTTCAATTTAACCAAAAATAATAACAATCCAGCTCTAAATTAAGAAACATTACTAAAATTACTATAGTTGGTGCCAATTAAAGTAACAGGGTTGATGTAACAGGGTTGAAATTTCCACCATAAATTAGCCATACAGTGCCTTTAGATTTAGTTTACAGCTGTGAGCATTTCTAGGTAAACTTGCCGATGACAAGCATACCCATAACATGATGCAGCAACCACCATGCTTGAAAATACAAAGAGTGTTACTTAGTGATGTGTTGTGTTTGCCCCAAACATAATGCTTTGTATTCAGGACATAAAGTTAATTTCTTTGACACATTTTTTGCAGTTTTACTTTAGTGCCTTATTGCAAACAAGATGCATGTTTTGGAATATTCTTTATTCTGTACAGGCTTCCTTCTCACTTTGTCAATTACGTTAGTATTGTGGAGTAACTACAATGTTGTTGATCCATCCTCAGTTTTCACCTATCACAACCATTAAACTCTAACTGTTATAAAGTCACCATTGGCCTCATTGTGAAATCCCAGAGTGGTTGTATCCTTGTAGTGACTGGGTGTACTGATATACCATCCAAAGCGTGATTAATAACTTCACTAGGCTAAAAGGGATATTTAATGTCTGCTTTTTTATATACACTATTATTGCACACTGTGACTTCTTAAGCCATTTTCTACTCCTGAACTTATTTAGGCTTGCCATAACAAAGGGGTTGAATACTTATTGATTCAAGACATTTCATCCTAAAAACATAATTACACGTTGACATTATGGGTTATTGTGTGTAGGCCAGTGACACATAATCTCAATTTAATCAATTTTAAATTCAGGCTGTAACACAACAAAATGTGGAATAAGTCAAGGGGTGTGAATATATCCCCTTGTGACAGCGGGAATGGACGCTTGTTATGTGCAACAGAGAGGGGCAATTTAATGCAAGCTACACAATTGTTTTTGAAATTGTTAAAACATTTCTAGGTTAACTGTCTATGGTAATAGGGTTGATGTGTTATTCTCGACCACCTACCTGGGGAGGCAGGTAGCCCAGTGGTTAGAGTGTTGGGCCAGTAACCATAAGGTTGCTAGATCGAATCCCCAAGCTGACACGGTAAAAATCGGTCGTTCTGCCCCTGAACAAGGCAGTTAACCCACTGTTCCTAGGCCGTCATTGTAAATAAGAATTTGTTATTAACTGACTTTCCTAGTTAAAGAAAAGAACATAAAACACAATTGGACAACCAGCTCAACTGATTTGACTATTAGATGTTCAATGTTTCTTTTGACAAAGTTATTAAAAAAAACTTTAAACAGGTTAAACACGTAACAGGGTTGACCTTAACATGAAATAAATAAGAATCTACAGAAATGACTTTGTCTAAGCAACAAAGTAGCTAGGGCTGAATGCACTCATGACTCAATTCTATGTGCACCAAAATTACTATGTGTTTCTCTAAAGTGCTTTGTGAAAGCAAACCACTAAGATTGTATTTGATAACTTAGCTAGTCATGCTGGCAATAGAATACGTTTTCAAATGATGATTGCGATTTCTAATGGACCGTTATCAGATTGTGTAAATAACAACAGTAATGTGTGTTCCAAAGAAACAAAAAACTGCAAGTGTGCTCGCTTCAGTTCCTGAAAAGCACAGCTAGGGGAGTTAAAGGAAACGTTCACCCATTTTGAATGTTATATTGTTTTTGTGCATCTCTGAGTGACGTTCTATCAATTCTCTGGGTCATTTCATGTTTTCACGTGTTTCTGAGTTATTGGAATTCAAGCAGGTGGAAATCTGGCTTGGATATGACGTAGCACCGTGATAAAGTCTCACCACACTGGAAGTTAATAGGAATAAGACTTTTAGATCTCGAAAACGTCTATCATACATGTCAAATTTCAACACTGGCATATGTCATAACTTCAGAGGATGTCTTCTCTCGAATGAGCCATCGATCAAATTTTCATAATATTCCTACCTCAAGAAAATGTGTAATTTAATGGAGGGTCTAGCAATTTTTCCTATATGTCTGCCTCTTTGGTCCTTGAAAGAGAGAGTTCCTTGCCCCAGAATCACCCAGAATGCACCGCGCGGCCCACGTAGCATGGGAAACATTTACCATCTCCTCAAAAGTATATTTGCCGCTGCGAATGTCAGACTCCACTCTGTGAGGCATATCGATCTGCAGGTTGAACATGGTGAGATTGTAGACTCCAAAATTGATAGTGCAGTTTGTTTAGGAGATTTTACAGCCAACTAGCTGCTGGATATTGTCTTATTGGTATTATTGTGTGTAGCTACGTTTGCTAACTACCTAACTAGCTAGTGTTGTGGAAATTCTACACATGGGACACTAAGTCAATCTTAAATTAATAATTGTTTATTAACAGCAAGCTGGAGAGGTCTGTGATGGAAATGTTATCTTGTGAAGAGACAGCCTTGAAAATGATGTTAATCTCGTTTTAGTGTCATAAATAATCCTTGGTTTCTACCTGTGCTTGGTAAAGATATGAGGGTGGGGGACGACATGATCCCCTCCTTAGGACTATCTAATAATATGTTCTATAGAGATAGGAGACGGTTCCATACACATGACAGAACCAACCCTATGAACTATGCCTATGTAACGTGTCTGTAACCAGTATATAAGAGATGTAACGGGACTGCTCTGAGAGAGCTCCTGATCGACATGTGTACTTGGAGCATTGAGTTGGTTGGAACCTCTCCAGCACACTGATAATAAACAATGATTAATTTAAGATTGACTTCGAGTGTCCCATGTGTAGAATTTCCCCGACAATTTGGCATCAACGAACAGGATGATGCGAGGAAAACCGGTGGCACATTTTATGACCGGTGGCACATAAAATGAAACGTGAGGGAAATTCCAATCTGACCAAAAGAACAGACCCTTACTGTGAGCTACCCATGAGGAGACACAACATTCACAAACAATTGGATGTCTTCTGATTTCAGCAAGTCAATTTAAATGAATTTGTATAAAAAATAACAAAATCAATAAAACTAAACATAAAAATGGAGGAGGGTACCACTAGTCCTAAGTCAAGTAAGAGCACGAAGCGAATGTGGATGTGAGTTGTGTGAATGTGGAAAGTATTAAGCTGATTGAAATTGGGATGATAACAGGATTTAAATTTGGCTATTAAGCTGATTGAAATTTGGATAATAGGTACTGAGTGAATGTATGAAAGTGTGTGTGTTATTCTATATGTATGCGGCAAGACTATAGAGTCTATAGAGACCATAGCATTTATGACTATATAAACTATTGATACTATGGATGCTATAGGGACCATAGATACTATGGATGCTATAGGGACTGTGATGCTATAGGGACTACGGATGCTCAGACTATAGCTACTGTAGAGACTATGATTAACTTTAGACTTTATTGGAACCTTGGCAGTGATACATATGACGTAAGAAGGCTAGAGCTAGTCTTATAGAAAAGACTAGAGCAAGTAACGGTACCATGGAAAGTCCCGCAGACAGCTGTCTGTAGGCATTTACAAGGGATGTGTCTATGTGGCCTGCAGCCACTAGTAATAGCGCGTGGTGTTATTATATATGTTTGTGAAAGATATATATGGTGCAGAGATGCACATAGGGTAATAAGGGAGATTACTGAGTGTGTATGGGAATAGTGAATTTGGATGTGAGAGTTGTGTGATTGTGAAAAGGATGTGTTAAGCTGATAGAAATGTGGATTTTAAGCTGATTGAAATCTGGATAATAAGAGATTTAGAACAATCAGATATATTATTACTATTAAGTACTGAGTAAATGAGAGCTGTCAGGGTACATGCTCCGGTGTGAAAGAGGTAATATGGGAGATTACTGAGTGTGTGTCTGAATGGATACCTCAACCAGTTCTATGAGCTGAGTTTTTCAATCTATGATGTTATCTACGGTTATTATATATGTTTAGGAAGTAGCGGCAAGCTAGTCTTAGGAGAAGGCTAGAGTGAAGGCAGGAGGCCCCACTGACAATTGTCTGTAGGGATTTATAAGAGAAGTGTCTACGTGGTCAGAGAACCACTGGAACTGTTGAAGATACATATGGTGAATACCTCAGAAGTGTCTACATATGTCTGCAGTTACTACTCACATGTGTAACGATAGTCTACATGGTCTGAAATCCACTGATAATAAAAATAGTTATTGTAGGCATTTAGAGTTGTTGATGCACATGAGTGGTGTGGATGTCTGTAGGCATTCATGATCTGTAACGTTATGTAGGGGATCTGTGTATGTGAGAGATATGAAAGGAGAAAGTATTATTCCCAAATATGCTGTTAAATAGAACAACTAGTGTAAATATCTAAACCCCTGTATGAATAGAACTTGTTCTCAACTGGCTTACCTGGTTAAATAAAAGTGAAAAAAAGTCTAAAGGAGGAATTGGTGAAGTATACTCGGTTACTAGAGATTTGATAAAGTCACAATGGAGAAAAATAGTAATAACTATATTCAACTTGCACACCCACACGTAGACGTACGTAAGTGGTTTAAAAAGCATTAAGAGAAATGAATAGTATAATGATTAACTAGATTTGATAAAGTAACAATGTATGAAAGTATAATGGGTTACTAGAATTTAACCTGTTAGGTAGAGACTTAGTAGGGGACATCGATAGGGGACTGATCGACAGCGCCAGCCCAGGTATTGTGAAAGTTGATCACAGAAAGAGTCTCTAGTCTCGAGTGCTACCTTAAAAAAGGAAGCTCCCTCCAAAGTTTCTCTTTCCTTCTGAATTGGCAGATGTTTTTTATAAATTCAGCACATTACATGTTAATCTTAAAATAATATACATTTAATATGTTTCAATATAAGGTCACATGACGAACAGAGGGATTGAGCATTGGGACTGATATTAAATTAGAGGCCACCATTTGGTGTTTGGGTAAGAGATAAGTTTCCTGTGGAACAATAGATAGCAGCCAGTACTAACTGAACTCAAACAGGCTGTAAGGGACACAGTGGGGAAATTTGGGACAGAGGTATTGTCACGTTCTGACCTTTATTTCCTTTGTTGTGTCTTTATTTAGTATGGTCAGGGCGTGAGTTGGGGTGGGCAGTCTAGTTTTGTATTTCTATGTTTTTCCTATTTCTGTGTTTGGCCTGATATGGTTCTCAATCAGAGGCAAGTGTTTTGTGTTGGGAACCATATTTAGGTAGCCTGTTTTGTGTTGGGTTTTGTGGGTGGTTGTCTTCAGTCTTTGTGTGTCTGCACCAGATAGAACTGTTTCGGTTTTCACGTTTGTTGTTTTGTAATTTGTAGTGTTCAGTTTTTGATTATTCATTTAAACATGATGAACACTAATCACGCTGCGCTTTGGTCCTCTCCTTCTTCCACAGAAGAAAACCGTTACAGGTATGAATAAGACATATTTTTGACAATATCCAATTATTATTCAATTTAATAGTTTTATACTTTTATAGTTATAGTTTGGGTAGCACAAATTATTTAAGTAAGAAGGTAACGTCACAGGTTTCATATTTTGACTACTTTATGTCCTAGGGACAGTTAGTACAGACCTGCATGTCAATGCAACAGGTCAAAAAAGATTACAATTACAAGTGAGGGGACCTGGGATTGTTTCCTTTAGAAGGTGCCTATTCCGCTTTACGGGAAACCGTATCATCTGTTGTGTCTGAAGTTTAATTCTGTATACACATGGTTTTACCAAGACTTCAAATCAAATCAAAAAAATTTGTCACATGCGCCGAATACAACAACCGTACCGTGAAATGCTTACTTACAAGCCCTTAACCAACAGTGCAGTTCAAAAAAAGAGTTATAAATAAAGTACAAATAAAAAGTTACAGTAGAATTACATAACAATAACGAGGCTATATACAGTGGGATTTCTTATAAGCGTCCAAATTAGTCTCCCACTCCTTGAAAGCAGCAGCTCTAGCCTTTAGCTCGGTGCGGATGTTGCCTATAATCCATGGCTTCTGATTGGGATATGTACGTACGGTCACTGTGTGGACGACCTCCTCAATGCACTTATTGATGAAGCTGGTGACTGAGGTGGTATACTCCTCAATGCCATTGGATGAATCACAGAACATATTCCAGTCTGTGCTAGCAAAACAGTCCTGTAGCGTTGGACCACTTCCGTATTGAGTGAGTCACTGGTACTTCCTGCTTTTGTTTTTGCTTGTAAGCAGGAATCAGGAGGATGGAGTTATGGTCAGATTTGCCAAATGGAGGGCGAGGGAGAGCTTTGTATGGGTCTCTGTGTGTGGAGTAAAGGTGGTCTCAAATTTTTTGCCCTCTGGTTGCACGTGACATGCTGGTCAAAATGAGGTCAAACGGATTAAATTTGCCTGCATTAAAGTCCCCGGCCACTAGGAGTGCCGCTTCTGGATGAGCATTTTCTTGTTTGCTTATGGCCTTATACAGATTGTTGAGTGCGGTTAGTGCCAGCATCGGTTTGTGGTGGTATATAGATGGCTACGAATAATATAGATGAGAAGTCTCTTGGTAGATAGTGTGGTCCACACCTTATCATGAGGTACTCTACCTCAGGCGAGCAATACCTCAAGACTTCTTTAACATTAGACATCGCGCACAAGCAGTTATTGACAAATAGACACACACCCCTGCCCCTTGTCTCATCAGATGTAGCTACTCTGTCCTAGCGATGCACAGAAAAACCAGCCAGTTCTATATTATCCGTGTCGTCAATCAGCCACGACTCGGTGAATCATAAGATATTACAGTTTTTAATGTCCCGTTGGTAGGATAGTCTCGACTGTAGATCATCAAGTTTGTTTTCCAGTGATTGCACTTTGGCCAATAGAACCGATGGTAATGGCGATTTACTCACTCGCCTACGAATCCTAACAAGGCATGCTGACCTTCTCCCTCGGTATCTCTCCCTTTTCTTCATGCGATTGACAGGGATTTGGACCTGTTCTCCGGAAAGCAGTATATCCTTCACATCGGACTCATGAAAGAAAAAATATCTGTCCAGTTTGAGGTGAGTAATGGCTGTTCTGATGTCCAGAAGCTCTTTTCGGTCCTAAGAGACGGTAGCAGCAACTTTATGTACATAATAAGTTACAAACAATGATTAAAAAACAGCAGCCATCCCTTCCAGCGCCATTATCTCAATTAAGCTTAAGAATTTTTAGGACTGATTAAGACATTTATTTTCTTTCTTCCAGGACTTATGGAATGTCCTCTACCAAGTTTCTTTGACATGTTTACCAATGATTCTGTATCTCTCCCTTTGAAAGGCTTCCTGAGGCAGGTGCCTTAGGAGAGCAGTCATTGAGGCGGTGCACTAAACAGTATAAAGGTACCCGAATCCGGTTGTTAAGGGAGCTCCCAAATTAAGTAAGGCCTGGCCATTTTGTTTGCTTTTACATGTTATGAAACTTTGTTAGTGGTGTTAATACTGATTTATTGTGTGGGTTCTTTTTCTTTTGATTTAAGTGTGGATTTCACAGGTTATAAAGGATGCACCTTAAAGGGCACACAAATGAATATTTTCTGAAGTATCTATTGTCTATTGAGTTTTGGTTGAACACATGTAAATTCTCTTGATAACATTTTTATTGAAAAACCCAAATGTAAATCTTATACACAAAATGTTTGAAATATCTTTAAATAATGTCTGAGGTACAAGTAAAGAAACACTCACTTAACCGGTTTGGGCTAGAGGGCAGCATTTTCACGTTTGGATGAAAAGCATGCCCAGAGTAAACTGCCTGCTACTCAGTCCCAATTGCTAATATATGCATGTTATTAGTAGATTTGGATAGAAAACACTCTGAAGTTTCTAAAACTGTTTGAATGATGTCTGTGAGTATAACAGAACTCATATGGGAAAATCCAACCAGGAAGTGGGAAATCTGAGGTTTGTAGTTTTTCAACTCTTGGCCTATCGAATACACCGTGTCTATGGGGTCATATTGCACTTCCTAAGGCTTCTACTAGATGTCAACAGTCTTTAGAACCTTGTTTGATGCTTCTACTGTGAAGTGGGGGCGTATGAGAGGGGATTGAGTAAGGTCTCTCCCAGAGTGCCATGAGCTGACCATGCGCATTCACGTGAGAGTTAGCTTGAGTTCCATTGCATTTCTGAAGACAAAGGAATTCTCCGGTTGGAACATTATTGAAGATTTATGTTAAAAACATCCTAAAGATTGATTCTATACTTCGTTTGACATGTTTCTATGGAATGTAAGGGAACTTTTTGACTTTTCGTCTGCTCCTAGTGATCGCGCGTCATGAATTTGGAATACTGGGCTAAACGCGCAAACAAAAAGGAGGTATTTGGACATGAAGATGAACTTTATCGAACAAATCAAACATTTATTGTGGAACTGGGATTCCTGGGAGTGCATTCTGATGAAGATCATCAAAGGTAAGTGAATATTTATAATGCTATTTCTGACTTCTGTTGACTCCAACATGGCGCATATCTGTTTGGCTTGATTTGTTGTCTGAGCGCCGTACTCAGATTATTGCATGGTTTGCTTTTTCCGTAAAGTTTTTTTTTAATCTGACACAGCGGTTGCATTAAGGAGAAGTATATCTTTAATTCTGTGAATAACACTTGTATCTTTTATCAATGTTTATTATGAGTATTTCTGTAAATTGATGTGGCTCTGTGCAAATTCACGGGATATTTTGGAGGCAAAGCCAAATGTAAACTGAGGTTTTTGGATATAAATATCAACTTAATCGAACAAAACATACATGTATTGTGTAACATGTTGTCCCGGGAGTGTCATCTGATGAAGAATATCAAAGGTTAGTGATTAATTTTATCTCTATTTCTGCTTTTTTGTGACTCCTCTCTTTGGTTGGAAAATCGCTGTATGCTTTCTGTGACTAGTTGCTGAACTAACATAATGATATGTTCTGCTTTCGCTGAAAAGCCTTTTTGAAATCGGACACTGTGGTTGGATTAACGAGAATTGTATCTTTAAAATGGTGTCTAATACTTGTATGTTTGAGATATTTGAATTATGAGATTTCTGTTGATTGAATTTGGCGCCCTGCAATTTCATTGGCTGTTGGCGAGGGGTAGCTCGCGCGCGAGAGGGGTAGCTCTCCATTTTCTTTCTCTCTTTTATTGAATAGGTTACGGTCCGGTTGAAATATTATCGATTACGTTTGTTAAAAACAACCTGAGGATTGATTATAAAAAACATTTGACATGTTTCTACGAACATTACGGATACTTTTTGGAATTTTCGTTGAACGGAACGAGGCTTTGGTTTTCTGAACACAACGCGCAACCCAAATGGCGTTTTTTTGTTATTAAAGTAATATTTATCGAACAAAAAGAACATTTATTGTGTAACTGGGAGTCTCGTGAGTGCAAACATCCGAAGATTATCAAAGGTAAGCGATTAATTTTATTGCTTTTCTGACTTTCGTGACCATGCTAATTTGGGGCTAGCTGTTCTAGCATTGATTGATACACTCACAAAAGCTTGGATTGCTTTCGCTGCAAAGCATATTTTCAAAATCTGACATGATAGGTGGATTAACAAGCTAAACTGTGTTTTGGTATATTTCACTTGTGATTGCATGATTATAAATATTTTTAGTAATATTTTGCGCCCTGCAATTCAGCGGTTGTTTAGGAAAGTGATCCCGCTAACGGGATCCGTAGCGCAGAGAAGTTAAATGGGGTTGAATGACCTCTGTCCTGACTTTCTGGTGAGGCCTGATCACCCTCACTAGAAAGACTAGAGACATTGGGTGAGATTTAAATGGGATATGTAAACACTAATAATTAGGAAGTAGTTTATAATTGATCAACAGTCTTGTGTGATTTAGAACACGAGAAGGAAAGAGAGTGCTGCCCCTGAATGAGGGACACCTATCTATTTTACTATTACCTTACGGGATACAATTAAGTTAAGATGGAGTCATCAAGGGTTGTAATTCTAATTTTATTAGTTATTTTGATAACAGGCAGTGAAGTTTTCCCCACCTCTATTTTTATATGAAGAAGTGTATTGCTGTTGTTGTGTTGTTTGTTTTTCTCTTGCTTCAATACAAATCTCACCAGATTCAGATTCTTCTGAATGGTCTGGATTTCTCCCTAAGGATTAGCCCTCTGACTCCCTGACCCTGTTACTCTGCGGTGAGATCGCCAAGAGGGAGTATAATCTACTTTGGAGAAAAAAATGGTTTCAACTGTGTGTTGTTATTCTCTTTGACATTTGTCTAAGACATTTGTATTAAGAATATTGGCAGTAGTAATGTCATACAGTGAATCATTTGTCATACAGTGAATTGTCTGGATTTCCTGAAACAGAAATGCCCTAAACTAAACTGTTGTTCTGGTCTGTCTTCTCTCGAGGTTATGGCGAAGGTGACCACAGATGGTATCTAGATGCATGGAAGGGATAATTTGTCTGAGAACTGTGTGAACCTCACCCCTCTAACCGGCTGAAGTAATGGCGACAATGGCGTTCACTATGGTCCTTCACCACTTCTACCGTGGGACCGGAGTCCAAGCCAGCAATATGAACTCCCATATGAGTTCTGTTATACTCACAGACATCATTCAAACAGTTTTAGAAACTTCAGAGTGTTTTCTATCCAAATCTACTAATAACATGCATATATTAGCAATTGGGACTGAGTAGCAGGCAGTTTACTCTGGGCATGCTTTTCATCCAAACGTGAAAATGCTGCCCTCTAGCCCAAACCGGTTAAGTGAGTGTTTCTTTACTTGTACCTCAGACATTATTTAAAGATATTTCAAACATTTTGTGTATAAGATTTACATTTGGGTTTTTCAATAAAAATGTTATCAAGAGAATTTACATGTGTTCAACCAAAACTCAATAGACAATAGATACTTCAGAAAATATTCATTTGTGTGCCCTTTAAGGTGCATCCTTTATAACCTGTGAAATCCACACTTAAATCAAAAGAAAAAGAACCCACACAATAAATCAGTATTAACACCACTAACAAAGTTTCATAACATGTAAAAGCAAACAAAATGGCCAGGCCTTACTTAATTTGGGAGCTCCCTTAACAACCGGATTCGGGTACCTTTATACTGTTTAGTGCACCGCCTCAATGACTGCTCTCCTAAGGCACCTGCCTCAGGAAGCCTTTCAAAGGGAGAGATACAGAATCATTGGTAAACATGTCAAAGAAACTTGGTAGAGGACATTCCATAAGTCCTGGAAGAAAGAAAATAAATGTCTTAATCAGTCCTAAAAATTCTTAAGCTTAATTGAGATAATGGCGCTGGAAGGGATGGCTGCTGTTTTTTAATCATTGTTTGTAACTTATTATGTACATAAAGTTGCTGCTACCGTCTCCTTCAGATTCATTTTCCAATGGCTTCCTCAGGCTGTGACCAGGCTCTAGACATAGTTTCAAGCTTTTATTTTGAAAAAATGAGCGAGATTTTTCAAAACGCGTCAGGTGTACTTTGATTAGTTCCTGCGCGCGAGAGATGTAGCTCGACATTTTCCTTCTCTGTAGTATTGAATAGGTTACCGTCCGGTTGAAATATTATCGATTATGTATGTTAAAAACAACCTGAGGATTGATTATAAAAAACATTTGACATGTTTCTACGAACATTACGGATACTTTTTGGAATTTTCGTCTGCCTTTCAGGACCGGAACGAGCCTGTGGTTTTCTGAACATAATGCGCAAACCAAATGGCATTTTTTGGTTATAAAACTCATCTTTATCGAACAAAAATAACATTTATTGTGTAACTGGGAGTCTCGTGAGTGCAAACATCCGAAGATTATCAAAGGTAAGCGATGAATTTTATTGCTTTTCTGACTTTCGTGACCAAGCTAATTTGAGGCTAGCTGTTCTTACTGTTTTGTCGAGTGATTGATAAACTCACAGACGCTTGGATTGCTTTCGCTGTAAAGCATATTTTCAAAATCTGACACGATAGGTGGATTAACAACAAACTAAGCTGTGTTTTGGTATATTTCACTTGTGATTTCATGATTATAAATATTTTTTGTATTTTGTTTTGAATTTGGCGCTCTGCAATTCAGCGGTTGTTTACGAAAATGATCCCGCTAAAGGGATCCGTGCTGCAAGAAGTTTTAAGCCATGGTTTTGCAAGTTAGATTGTACCACCAAGAATGAAGGGTTTGAAAGTGTCTGTGGTTTTATGCGTTGATTTTGTTTACTTATTACTTTGATTGTAGATTTTAACTTTAGTATTATGATGTCACGACTTCCGCCGAAGTCGGTCCCTCTCCTTGTTCGGGCGGTGTGCGGCGGTCGACGTCACCGGCCTTCTAGCCATCACTGATCCATTTTTCATTTTCCATTGGTTTTATCTTGTCATCCTTCACACCTGGTTCCAATCCCATCAATTACATGTTGTGTATTTAACCCTCTGTTTCCCCTCATGTCCTTGTCGGAGATTGTTTGTTTGAATGTGATGTGCATGTATTATGTTGGTGTGCGACGGGTTTTGTACCCACTTTTGTTATTTTGTAAATTTTGGTTTTTGGAGTTTTATCAGCATTTATTAAACAACTCCGTTTTTACCAAGTTCGTTCTTCTGCGCCTGACTTCCCTGACTTCCCTGCCACCAACACGCACCCATTACAGAATCTCCGACCACCTATGGAGTCAGCAGGAGAAGGTACCCCGGCCATGGAGGTGGAGGAGCGCGTCCAGGAGCATGCGGTTATACTTCACCTTCTGGGCGCCGCCATGGATCGCGTTGTCCAGACAATGGACCGCTGGGAGAGACAGAGAGTTCTTCCAGCGCCTCCACCAGCACAACCGGGGTCTCTCCTGAGCGCCCCTTTCCCGCCTGAGCCCAGTGGGATCCGTCTCGCCTTGCCACAGGAGTACGACAGGAGTGCTGCCAACTGCCAGGGGTTCCTCCTTCAACTTAACCTCTATCTGGCCACAGTCCACCCAGCTCCATCGGACCATGAGAGGGTGTCCGCCCTCGTCTCGTGCCTCACCCGGAAAACCCTGGAGTGGGCCAATGCCGTGTGGAGAGAGGGAGATGCGGCGTTGGACCATTTTGAGGAGTTCACCTGCCGTTTCCGGGCAGTCTTTGACCACCTGCCCGAGCGCAGAGCAGCGGGTGAGCGCCTCTACCATCTGAGGCAGGAGACGAGGAGCGCCCAGGAGTTTGCCCTGGAGTTTAGAACCCTGGCTGCCGGCGCGGGATGGAACAACAGGGCCCTGATCGACCACTACCGCTGCAGTCTGCGCGAGGACGTCCGTCAGGAGCTGGCCTGCAGAGACACCACCCTCACTTTCGACCAGCTGGTGGACCTGTCCATCCGGCTGGGCAACCTGCTGGCTACTCGTGGACGTCCAGATCGGGGGCTGGTGGTTCCATTCTCCCGCACCACCTCTCCGATACCCATGGAGCTGGGAGGGGCGGTGCGCAGGGAGACCAGAGGGCGTTTCCGCTCGGGCACCATCTGTGGCCGCAGAGGTCACACTGCTGGTCGGTGCCGGGTTGGTTCCTCTGGGAATCGAGGCAGCAGGCAGGGCGCTCTGGCATCACCCGAGGTGAGCTGGCACCATTCTCACCCAGAGTCCTCTGTTGCACATATGTTTGTGTCTGTCACTTTTCCTGAGTTTCCCCCGCATTCCCAGCATAAGGCGCTTGTAGATTCAGGCGCGGCTGGGAATTTCATTGATAGAGCATTAGCTCATAGTTTAGGGACCCCCAGTGTTCCCGTGGATGTGCCCTTCCCCGTTCACGCATTCAGATAGTTTCAATCCATTAGTGTCAGGTTAATAGGGAGGTCACCTCCTTTGGGCATGGTGACGCAGGGGGGTCCCACAGAGAAAAGATTTGTCTTTTCCTTATTGACTCTCCTGCGTTTCCGTGGTGCTGGCTACCCGGTTAGCTTGTCATAACTCCACTATTTCTTGGCCACAGAGGGCTCTCACGGGTGGTCGTGAGAGTGCTCATGTAGGTGTTTAGGGGTTTCCGTTGGTGCTACTACGGTGGAGGAGTCCAAACCAGGTTTCCAACCGTGCGCATTTCCCCTGAATATGCGATTTGGCTCTCGCCTTCGGTAAGCGACTCAATTACCACCTCATTGACGGGGCGATTGTGCGATAGATCTCCTGGTAGACGCTGCACTTCCCAGGAGTCACGTGTATCCCCTCTCACAGGCGGAGACGGAGGCTATGGAAACATATGTCTCCGAATCCCTGCATCAGGAGTACATTCGGTCCTCCACTTCACCCGTCTCCTAGAGTTTATTTTTTGTGAAGAAGAAGGAGGGAGGTCTGCGTCCGTGTATTGACTACGGGATCTAAATCAGATCACGGTGAGGTATAGTTACCCGCTACCACTCATAGCCACAGCGATAGAGTCAATGCACGGGGCATGCTTCTTCACCAAACTAGATCTCAGGAGCACTTACAATCTGGTGCGTATCCGAGGAGGAGACGAGTGGAAGACGGCTTTCAGTACAAGCTCTGGGCACTATGAGTACCTCGTCATGCCGTACGGGTTGATGAATGCGCCATCAGTCTTCCAAGCTTTTGTAGACGAGATTTTCAGGGACCTGCACGGGCAGGGTGTAGTGGTATATATTGATGACATTTTGATGTACTCCCCTACACGTGCCGAGCATGTGTCCCTGATGCGCAAAGTTTTTGGTCGCCTGTTGGAGCATGACCTGTACGTCAAGGCTGAGAAATGCCTGTTCTTCCAACAGTCCGTCTCCTTCCTAGGGTATCGCATTTCCACGTCAGGGGTGGAGTTGGAGAGTGACCGCATTCCAGCCGTGCGTAATTGGCCGACTCCCACCACGGTAAAGGAGGTGCAGCGATTCTTAGGGTTTGCCAACTACTACCGGAGGTTTATCCTGGGTTTTAGTCAGGTAGTGGCTCCCATTACTTCACTGCTGAAGGGGGGCCCGGTGCGCTTGCAGTGGACAGCTGAGGCGGACAGGGCTTTCAGTCACCTGAGGGCTTTGTTTACCTCGGCTCCCGTGCTGGCCCATCTGGATCCCTCTTTAGCGTTCATAGTGGAGGTGGACGCATCCAAGGCTCGGATAGGAGCCGTGCTCTCTCAGCGCTCGGGTACGCCACCGAAGCTACGCCCCTGTGCCTTCTTCTCGAAGAAGCTCAGCACGGCGGAGCGAAACTATGACGTGGGGAACCGGGAGTTGTTGGCTGTTGTCAAGGCCCTGAAGGCGTGGAGACATTGGCTTGAGGGGGCTAGACACCCTTCTCTCATCTGGACTGACCACCGCAATCTGGAGTACATCCGGACGGCGAGGAGACTGAACCCTCGCCAGGCAAGGTGGGCCATGTTTTTCACCCGTTTTGTGTTTACCCTTTCTTACAGACCAGGCTCCCAGAACGTTAAGGCAGACGCATTGTCCCGGGTGTATGACACAGAGCAGCGGCCCATGGATCCCACTCCCATACTCCCCACCTCTTGTTTGGTGGGGCCGGTAGTGTGGGAGCTGGACGCGGACATTGAGCGGCTGATCTATTGGGCCCACATGTCACCCTCCTCTGGTCATCCTGGGATCGGTCGGACGGTGCGCTGTCTTATTGGGAAGTACTGGTGGTCCACTTTAGCTAAGAACGTGAGGGTTTATGTTTCCTCCTGCTCGGTGTGCGCCCAGTGTAAGGCTCCTAGACACCTGCCCAGAAGTAAGTTACAACCCTTACCCGTTCCACAACGGCCGTGGTTGCACCTCTCGGTGGATTTCCTTACCGATCTTCCACCTTCACAGGGTAACACCACGATCCTGGTCGTTGTGGATCGTTTTTCTAAGTCCTGCTGTCTCCTTCCTCTGCCCGGTCTCCCTACGGCCCTACAAACTGCAGAGGCCCTGTTTACACACGTCTTCCGGCACTACGGGGTGCCTGAGGATATAGTGTCTGATCGGGGTTCCCAGTTTCACGTCAATGGTCTGGAAGGCATTCATAGAACGGGGGGGGGGGGGGGGGGGTTACTGTCACGACTTCCGCCGAGGCCTTCTAGCATCATGATCATGTTTTTCATTTTCCATTGGTTTTGTCGTCTTCCTTCACACCTGGTTCCAATCCCATCAATTACATGTTGTGTATTTAACCCTCTGTTTCCCCTCATGTCCTTGTCGGAGATTGTTTGTTTGTATGTGATGTGCATGTATTATGTTGGTGTGCGACAGGTTTTGTACCCACTTTTGTTATTTTGTACATTTTGGTTTTTGGAGTTTTATCAGCATTTATTAAACAACTCCGTTTTTACCAAGTTCGTTCTCCTGCGCCTGACTTCCCTGCCACCAACACGCACCCATTACATATGAATGAAATTAGATTCACTCCTGTTAAGTGTAACCTTTATTATGATTTATGACAATGATGTATTTTGATACAGAAGCTAAAATCTAATGCTTACCGTAACATTTTATGATTATTATCACACAAGTGATAAGCAGATGGAATGTGATATCTTGTGAAGAGACAGCCTTGAAAATGTTCATATTGTCTTAGTGGCATAACCAATCCTTGGTTCCTGCCTGTGCTTGGTAAAGACATGAGGGGGGAGACATGACACCCTCCTTATGACCATCTGGCAGAATGACCAGGATATGTTCTAAGATAGAAGACGGTGCCAGACAAATGCCGGAACCAACCCTATGAACCATGCCTATGTAACGTGTCTGTAACCAGTATATAAGAGATCTAACGGGACTGCCCCGAGAGAGCTCCTGATCGACATGTGTACTTGGTGCATTGAGTTGGTTGGAACCTCTTAGTAACATTTTATTAATTTGGTTATTCCAGAAACTATCAAATGAGTAAGTAAACAAAATCAACACATACAACCAGACACTTTCAAACCCTTCATTCTGGTTTGTACAATCCAACTTGTAAAACCATTGCAGTAGAATGTTTTAACTTAAGACATTCGCTTCATACAGTTACACATATGCTTCATTACAGAATTTAATTTATGGATACTGGCAATGACATTTCAGCATGTTAATGACAGATTAGTATCTCAATGCATTTGTGTAAATAACAATACATTTTGTAGAGTGCAGACCTCCAAATGTCAAAGAGAGTAACAACATACTGCTGAAACCTTTTTTTGCAAATTGGCTTGTACTCCCCTATCACATTGGCGACCTCACTGCAGACCTCACTGCACTTACAGGGGTCAGGGAGTTGATGGCTAATTCATCCAGCAGACCCAATCTGGTAAGATTTGTATTGAAGCAAGACAACAACAAAAAACAAAACAACAGCAATACACTTCTTCATATAAAACACCTTATCCTTTACCCAATCAAGTTCTCTGTTTGTAAGGTTACCTGCTTTGGACCACATGGCAGTCTCATCACTGTCTGTTACTGCAATGTTGTTACTGCATCACTGTCTCATCACTGCAATGCTCTACTTTCCGGCTACCCGGATAAAGCACTAAATAAACTTCAGTTAGTGCTAAATACGGCTGCTAGAATCCTGACTAGAACCAAAAATGTGTATCATATTACTCCAGTGCTAGCCTCCCTACACTGGCTTCCTGTTAAGGCAAGGGCTGATTTCAAGGTTTTACTGCTAACCTACAAAGCATTACATGGGCTTGCTCCTACCTATCTTTCTGATTTTGTCCTGTCGTACATACCTACACGTACGCTACGGTCACAAGACGCAGGCCTCCTAATTGTCCCTAGAATTTCTAAGCAAACAGCTGGAGGCAGGGCTTTCTCCTATAGAGCTCCATTTTTATGGAATGGTCTGCCTACCCATGTGAGAGACGCAGACTCGGTCTCAACTTTTAAGTCTTTACTGAAGACTCATCTCTTCAGTGGGTCATATGATTGAGTGTAGTCTGGCCCAGGAGTGTGAAGGTGAACGGAAAGGCTCTGGAGCAACAAACCGCGCTTGTTGTCTCTGCCTGGCCGGTTCCCCTCTCTCCACTGGGATTCTCTGCCTCTAACCCTATTACAGGGGCTGAGTCACTGGCTTACTGGTGCTCTTTCATGCCGTCCCGAGGAGGGGTGCGTCACTTGAGTGGGTTGTCACTGACATGATCTTCCTGTCTGGGTTGGCGCCCCCCCCCCCTTGGGTTGTGCCGTGGCGGAGATCTTTGTGGGCTATACTCGGCTTGTTTCAGGATGGTAAGTTGGTGGTTGAAGTTTCCTCTAGTGGTGTGGGGGCTGTGCTTTGGCAAAGTGGGTGGGGTTATATCCTTCCTGTTTGGCCCTGTCCGGGGGTATCATCGGATGGGGCCACAGTGTCTCCTGACCCCTCCTGTCTCAGCCTCCAGTATTTATGCTGCAGTAGTTTTATGTGTCGGGGGGCTAGGCTCAGTTTGTATATATCTGGAGTACTTCTCCTGTCTTATCCGGTGTCCTGTGTGACCTGGCATGATGACTCCTACCTGGCATGATGACTCCTTGCTGTCCCTAGTCCACTGGCCGTGCTGCTGCTCCAGTTTCAACTGTTCTGCCTGCGGCTATGGAACCCTGGCCTGTTCACCGGACGTGCTACCTGTCCAGAACTGCTGTTTTCAACTCTCTAGAGACTGCAGGAGCGGTACAATACTCTTAATGATCGGCTATGAAAAGCCAACTGACATTTACTCCTGAGGTGCTGACTTGCTGCACCCTCGACAACTACTGTGAATTATTATTATTTGACCATGCTGGTCATTTATGAACATTTGAACATCTTGGCCATGTTCTGTTATAATCTCCACCCGGCACAGCCAGAAGAGGACTGGCCACCCTCATAGCCTGGTTTCTCTCTATGTGTTCTTCCTAGGTTTTGGCCTTTCTAGGAGTTTTTCCTAGCCACCGTGCTTCTACACCTGCATTGTTGCTGTTTGGGTTTTAGGCTGGGTTTCTGTACAGCACTTTGAGATATCAGCTGATGTAAGAAGGGCTATATAAATACATTTGATTTGATTTGTTTTGATTTGTTAGCAATCCACAAACCAACATCTGATAACATTCTGTAGAACAGAGACATTACTAGCTATTAGTAAGAAAGTGTTTGACCCGGGAAACTGTCGGGTTCACCTAGGGTCATGAAAAGGGTTGTACCAAAATGTTTGATGTATTAGAATAATTGATTATTCTTATATTGTATTAATAGAAGGGGAGGGTTATAAAGACCCCTCCCTCCTTACATTAATAGGGTCCTAGACTACAGATTAACAATAAATATACATTATGAGGTTTTAATATTGTTCCACAGTTGTTTTCTAATTCTCTCTCTCTGCCTCATTAAAAGAGTAATGTGTACTGTGAAGAAGGAGCTCTGCAGGGGAGTGGAGGAGATAAGACTTGTCAAACATTCCACAATAAATCAACTTTGGGGAGTGGACGTTTACTGCTAAGTTTTAGATAACACTAAAGCCATTGTTTTATATAACTTGGTAGGCAGGGTTTTGGTCTCAGGAGTAAAAAGGTAATGACGTAGGTAGTGACATCACCAGGCTAGACTGAGGGTGTAACAAAACAACTTGAGACTTTTTGTTTGATGCAGAACTTACTCGGAAACATGCGTGCTATGTTACTGATTGTCAACTTCTGTCTGCAATTGCTTAATAGGTTTTTGAATGATTTAATTAAATATATTGTCATAATGCTAATTTCACCAATGACCCAATGACAATTGACAAGGACGAAAGGAACGAACCCGAACAAAACCTTCAATCCATTTAGAATAACTGTCACCCATTACCAACATAAACTCAGCAAAAAAAAAAACGTCCTCTCACTGTCAACTGCATTTATTTTCAGCAAACTTAACATGTGTAAATATTTGTATGGACATAACAAGATTCAACAACAGACAAACTGACAAGTTCCACAGACATGAACAGAAATGGAATAATGTGTCCCTGAACAAAGGGGGGGGGGGTCAAAATCAAATGTAACAGTCAGTATCTGGTGTGGCCCCCAGCTGCATTAAGTACTGCAGTGCATCTCCTCCTCATGGACTGCACCAGATTTGCAAGTTATTGCTGTGAGATGTTACCCACTCTTCCACAAGGAACCTGCAAGTTCCTGGACATTTCTGAGGGGAATGGCTCTAGCCCTCACCCTCCAATCCAACAGGTCCCAGGCGTGCTCAATGGGATTGAGATCCGGGCTCTTCGCTGGCCATGGCAGAACACTGACATTCCTGTCTTGCAGGAAATCACGCACAGAACGAGCAATATGGCTGGTGGCATTGTCATGCTGGAGGATCATGTCAGGATGAGCCTGCAGGAAGGGTACCACATGAGGGAGGGGGATGTCTTCCCTGTAACGCACAGCGTTGAGATTGCCTGCAATGACAACAAGCTCAGTCCGATGATACTGTGACACACCGCCCCTGACCACGACGGACCCTCCACCTCGATCCCGTTTCAGAGTACAAGCCTCTGTGTAACGCTCATTCCTTCGACGATAAACACGAATTTGACCATCACCCCTGGTGAGACAAAACCGCAACTCGTCAGTGAAGAGCACTTTTTGCCAGTCCTGTCGGTCCAACGATGGTGGGTTTGTGCCCATAGGTGACATTGTTGCCGGTGATGTCTGGTGAGGACTTGCCTTACAACAGGCCTACAAACCCTCAGTCCAGCCTCTCTCAGCCTATTGCGGACAGTCTGAGCACTGATGGAGGGATTGTGCGTTCCTGGTGTAACTCGGTGTTATGTTCCCCAGTTTCTGTGTTGTGGTTTGTATGTGTGTGTTTCAGGAAAATGGTCGACTCCATGGCAAATTGGAGCTGACCCCGCCCTCTCGTCAGAGGACGCAGCTGTCTTCAATTACCAACTCTTTCTCCAGCTATATAAGCCAGTGTTCTGTTGCTCAGAAGAGAGATGATTGCTGAGAGAATAGAGCTGAGGGTGAAGGCCTGTGTTGTTTGTGTCTTAGAAAGAGCTTATTGTTATAGCCTGTATTGGTCGTTGTTCAGAGAGAGTTTCTTTGATAGTTTGTGTTGGTTGTTGCTTAAATAGTTTGTGTGTAGTATTTTGTAGCCGGTCCTGCAAAGGTATGTGTATGCCAAAAGGACTGTGTTTGTGATTAGGAATTATTCTGTTTGTTCTCAGGGGGGAAGGGGAAGGCACCTAGGGAGTGTTAGACAAGAGGCCTGCGGGCATACATAACCCGTAGTAGTTTACTGTCTATGCACACTTGGTAAACCCTGGGTGGACCACCCCCTGTATTTTGGTTAGTGCACCAGGGGGTGCTAGTTAGGTAAGTAGTGGGTAGCCAGGTAAGGTAGAAGAGGGGGCTTTGACAWTTACTTTCTTTGCTTTGGTTCCGTTCAGCCCCTTTTCCCAACATTACCGTGTGATGGAATAAATTCCTAGTAAACGGTAAACTCTCTGCCTTATTCATCCTTACTCGCACCTACAGTCCCATACCTTTTTCACTCCACGGGGAGTTGCGTTGTAGCAGGGTGTTGCGTTCCTTCTTCCTAGAGGCGTTTGTAACACTCGGCCAGTTGTTGCCATCCTGTAGGTGTGATGTTCGGAGATACCGATCCTGTGCAGGTGTTACACGTGGTCTGCCACTGCGAGGACGATCAGCTGTCCGTCCTGTAGCGATGTCTTAGGCGATGTCTTACTCCAAACAACAGTATTATAAATATTTTACTTTCATAAAATCACAAGTGTAATACATCAAAATAAAGCTTAAATTCTTGTTAATTCAGCCGCTGTGTCAGATATCAAAAAGGCTTTACGGAGAAAGCAAACCATGCGATTATCTGAGGACAGCGCCCCGCATACGAACACATGAAAAACATATTTCAACCAGGCAGGTGCGACATGAAAGTCAGAAATAGCGATATAAAAAATGCCTTACCTTTGATCTTCTGTTGGCACTCCAAAAGGTCCCAGTAACATCACAAATGGTCCTTTTGTTTGATTATGTCCTTTATATCCATAAAAACTCAGTTTAGCTGGTTTCAGTCAATAATCCACCTAGTTTCTCTCCATCAAAATGCATACAAAATGATCCCAAACGTTACTAATAAACTTTTTTTGCTGAGTTTACATWAAAAAAAACACATTGCATAGTTTCCGAAGAACGCCAAGTGAGGCGACCATCTCTGTCGGCGCCACTTTTTCAATTTAAAACAAGCTACTATTTTCTAGTTAACAAAAGATCATGTATGTCATAAGATATATTCACCCCACCCAGTAATGTAATCAAAACTTAACAGAAAGCATGTAGTCTTTGGTTCAGACAGTGTAGTAGTGTGGGCTCAATAGCATCTCATTAGTGTGCAAGATCTTGAGAATCAGCTGTACATGTGATGGAAGAGTGCACTGTGCATGCAGATGGTTGCAATTTCATTGAATTGGGGATAGTTTAACCGAAATATGCCACAAGACCTAGAATTGCCTTGTGTATCCCACAAAAAAGGTGCACTGTTATAGGCAACAAAAAAAATATGAATTTAAGCAAAATATCCAAAATTCCCAGGCTTAACTTCGCATGGAAARTTTCCGGAAATTTATCGTAAAGTTTGACCCTTTGCAACCCTACTTCTACCTAATTATCAGTGTGATCAGGCCTCAACAGAAAGTCAGAACAGAGGTCACAAGTCATTCAACCCTATTAAGTGAGTGTTTCTTTCCCTGTACCTCATTCTTTAAAGAAATTTTAAAAATGTTGTGTACCAAGTTTACATTGTTTTTTTGGGGGTACATTTCTTATCAGGAGAATTTACATGTGTGCAACAAACTCTGACAATAGATACTTCAGAATTTCATTTGTGTGCCCTTTAAGGTTCATCCTTTTCTCAGGAAGTCTTTCAAAAGGGAGAGATACAGAATCATTGGTAAACATGTAAAAAAACAAACACACTTGGTAGTGGACATTCCATCAGTCCTGGAAGAAAGAAAATAAACATGTCCTTAGTTTGCACATCTTAAATCAGTCCTAAAAATTCTTATTCGTAATTGTGTCTACTGATTCTTGGACAGGACGTCTTGATAAAACCATGTGTATAGAGAATTATACTTGAGACACATCAGATGATACAGTGTCCTGCCAAGTGGAATAGGCACCTTCTAAAGGTAACAATCCCAGAACTCCTCTCTTGTAATCTTATAATTTTGACTTGTTGCATTGACACGTCCCTGTGACATCAACTAGTCAAAATATGAAACCTGTTTAACAAATCTGATAGGACCTTCAAAAAGTTGGTGCTGGCTTATCAGCTCAATATTCAGTACTAAAAACATTTACTTGGATCTACTTCAATTCTGGACACAGTTCCAAGTAATGAAAACATATTGGTTTAGATGACATTACCTTCTTGCTGAAATCACTGGTTCTACCCAAACTATAGAATTGAGTAATAATAATAATAATAATAATAGGAAATTGTCAAAAATGTCTCTTATTCAATTATTCATACCTCTGTCCCAAATTGTCCACTGTGTCCCTTACAGCCTGTTTGAGTTCAGTGAGTACTACTTTTTTAATTTATTATTTCACCTTTATTTAACCAGGTAGGCTAGTTGAGAACAAGTTCTCATTTACAACTGCGACCTGGCCAAGAATAAAGCAAAGCAGTTCGACACATACAACAACACAGAGTTACACATGGAATAAACAAACATACAGTCAATAATACAGTCGAAAAAGTCTATATACTTATTCTCCACAGGAAGCTTATCAACAGATGGCAACCTCTAATATAAATGTCCCAAGGCTCAATCCCTCTGTTCGTCATGTGACCTTGTCTTCAAACATTTCTTCAAATTACTAAGACATTGCATTATTAGAGTGCTATCTGAAAGCCACTAATATGTAACCGACCGGCTCGATCTCATGTAGCAAAATTTGAAAGTGTTTTTTACATTGGATAAAATTTGCGACTCAGAGCTATAAAATGGTACATCATACAGTCCAGTTGAGGGACAATGTGAAAGTAATTCTGCTTTGAAAGTTGATAAACTTGTAACCTCACTTCTGAGAAATTTGCCCTTGAATATTTTGGTACACCTACTGGAGAGCTATTCTTTGTCTACACCCATTCAGTATCATTCACAGTCTGAAGCTTTAGCCCCACTCATCTCTAAGGATTCACATGTCAGGCCATGTATGGAACAACCAACAATTTCAAGACTAAAGGCTGGTTTATACTACAGGTGTGTTCGTAAATTTAATCTGGAGTGCCAGAGTGTGCTCTGGACGTTGGTAAACTCAGAGTGTTGTCAGATTGTCCGTTCATAAATTTGGAGTGTTTTGCTCTCGGAGCACTCAGAGAGCACACTGGACGCTCTGGCCGAGGAGTAGGGTTGATCCAAGCGTACTGACCTAACAACAGCAGTCAGGCACCCAAGCTAACTGGCTAACGTTGGCTAGCTTGCTAGCTACTTCCAGACACAAATGGTAGAACAGCTCACTCTGACCATTTTACTCACACTAGCAGAGTTGGTTAGGCTGTTTTTATGTTATCCAGAGCGTTGGTGACTGCAACTGTGCTGCTGGCCACAATTTAATTACGCTTTTTTGTCAACGTTTACTGACACCGGCCATATTCAACGGGTGTTGAGCATTCGTAAATTTGGCAGTTATTCTGCGCTCCGGCACAGATGAGAGTGGACTGAAATTGGAGTAGATGGCCAGAGCGAATTTACCAGCTACGTCTATCGACAGTTGTCGCAGTGACATCATGAACACTCTATTGAAATGGTTACTTGCATAGTGGAGTCTTTTGTTTAGACATGTAGTTAAACAATGAGCTATAATCCCAACTCATAACGTTACTACCCTGCATGAATCTACAGGTAGCTAGCTAACATTAAGCTAGAACTACCATTGCAAATGGCTCTGAGATATGAATAATATTACTACACAGATCATACACGTAACATTAGCTAGCTAGCTAACAGTACACTAACTTGAAATGAAAACAACTTTCTGACAAATTTAGAAATCTATAATATCTGAAAAYCTTACCCGTATACATGGATAGAGACTTCTCCCTCTCTGTCACGGATGCCATGGTTGGCTTTAGTTTGAAGATGTAATCCGGAGATAGGTATTTTATACAACAGGCTTCTGTGTTCTCTATTTTCTAAGGAGATGGAGAATGGAGAATTTTCTCCATCTCCTTAGCTATCATACTCTAATTCCACTGATTTCAAAACTCAGCCCTCCAGAAATTGTAAATTTACACTTAGGCAGTTCTACTACGTGAAATCTTTAAAAAAATCCACGTTAGAAAGGATTACCTACACATACTGACCAGATCATGTTATAGACAGAAGCGCGCTACATGGCAGACCAATCTGAACTCCTCTCTTGGCATGTCCAGCCCACTTATCATCTCTGCCAATCATGGCTAGTGGAAGGTTGCCTGCTTTTTCCGTGGCTAAACCAACGAGTCACATATTACATATTACTATTCACTTTGTTACTTTCACTAGTCTCCATATCTATTTCCTTCAACTAGGACTCCCTTCTTCCCAATAGAAAGGCCTTCTCAATCACTACTGCTAATACACAAGGATCACTCTCAAACAATGTTCTGCTTTCACCCCTATTGTAAGCTTTAAACCAAAACATGATAACTTTCTCCGTATTGGAATGCATTGTTTTCATCTTAGTCTACCCTAACAATGTTACTCAATATTTCTTACCAATTTCTGTTGGATATTCACTTTCTGCTTCACACTTGAATGTCTATTATTTTGAGATTGATCAATTTGGCGCATTACATGTTAAATATATCGGTTAATTCAGAAGGAAAGATAAAAAAGGAAGCTCCCTCCAGAGTTTAAAGTAGCTCTCGAGACTAGTTTCTTTCAACAACAATAGCTTAAGAATCTTTTCTTGAGTCATCTTGAGGAACTGTGCACACTTTCGAGAGGTGTGTGGCCACTTGGAGACACCAGTTAGACCTCTAAAAATTGCACCTACCCCAAATTTTCATGTAACATTATTTTGTTAAAATATAATTGGATCTCTGAGAAATTAAGCTAATTTACTGCACCTAAATTGGCCATTTTCATTTTTTGCATTCATATAATATTCAATAAACATAGTGCCTAAAATCTGATTTGGACAAAACGTTTCATTTTTTTCTCCCCCTAACAATGAGTTAGACGTGAATACAAAGAAATGGTCAAAAGACATTCCTGATACTAGGGATGGGCATTTCACAATGTTTTGACTGTTCGAATATTCGCATTGTTGCCCACACTGGAAAGAAATATGTGCACAGTTATCTATAGGCCTATGCCAACAGTGAGCGACAACTGTCACTGCCGTTGCTGGAAGAAGACCAAGGTGCAGCGTCGTGAGCGTACATATTCCTTTTATTTTGGATGTCACCAACAAAACAACCATGAAGCTTAATAACAGGGCTATGAAGCCTCTAACAACATTAACTTCCCACACTGAAAGGAGGAAAAAGGGCTACCTAAGTATGGTTCCCAATCAGAGACAACGATAGACAGCTGTCCCTGATTGAGAAACAT
Source organism: Salvelinus sp. IW2-2015 (assembly GCF_002910315.2). Classification (NCBI taxonomy): domain Eukaryota; kingdom Metazoa; phylum Chordata; class Actinopteri; order Salmoniformes; family Salmonidae; genus Salvelinus; species Salvelinus sp. IW2-2015. The sequence continues at coordinate 29,584,778 of NC_036851.1, read as the reverse complement.
ACCCGGCCAAAAAATAGAAATAAAGAAACATAGAAAACAAAAACATAGAATGCCCACCCCAAATCACACCCTGACCAAACCAAATAGAGACATAAAAAGGCTCTAAGGTCAGGGCGTGACAGTACCCCCCCCCAAAGGTGCGGACTCCGGCCGCAAAACCTGAACCTATAGGGGTGGGTCTGGGTGGGCATCTATCCGCAGTAGCGGCTCAGGTGCGGGACGCAGACCCCGCTCCACCTCTGGCTCACCCCACTTTGGTGGCACCTCTGGTGCGAGGACCCTCGTTGCGGGCCCCAGACTGGGCACCGTCGCTGGAAGCTCCGGACTGGAGAACGTCGCTGGAGGCTCCGTACTGTGGGCCGTCGCTGGAGGCTCTGGACTGGAGGCCGTCGTTGGATGCTACGGACTGGAGGCCGTCGTTGGATGCTACGGACTGGAGGCCGTCGCTGGAGGCTTCGTGCCATGGATCATCTCTGGAGGCTTCTTGCCATGGATCATCACTGGAGGCTTCTTGCCATGGATCATCACTGGAGGCTTCGTGCCATGGATCATAACTGGAGGCTTCCTACTGGAGGGACACACAGGAGGCCTGGCTCTGGGAGCAGGCACAGGACTCACCAGGCTGGGAAGACATACAGGAGGCCTGGTTCTGGGAGTGAGCACAGGATACACTGGGCCATGGAGGCGCACTGGAGGTCTCGAGCGTAAAGCCTGCACAACCCGTCCTGGCTGGATGGTTACTTTGGCCCGGCATGTGCGGGGTGCAGACACAGGACGCACTGGGCTGTGCAGACGCACCGGAGACACAGTGCGCAGAGGTGGCGCAGGATATCCTGGGCTGTAGAGACATACTGGCGGCCAGATGCGCTGAGCCGGCACCCTCCGATCTTCCTGGATGCCCCCTCTAGCCCGGCCGATTCGGGGAGCTGGAAGGTAGCGCACCGGGCTGTGAACGCGCACTGGAGACACCGTGCGCTCCACTGCATAACACGGTGCCTGACCAGTACGACGCTCGCCACGGTAAGCACGGGGAGTTGGCTCAGGTCTATAACCCGACTCCGCCAATCTCCCCTTGCGCTTTTTTTGGGGGGGCTGCCTCCCGGGCTTCCTTGCCAGCCGTATTCCCTCGTAACGATGGGCCCCTTTACCAGCTGCCTCCGCATTCCTGGCTGCTTCCACCTGTTCCCACGGAAGGCGATCCCTTCCGGCCAGGATCTCCTCCCATGTCCAGGATCCTTTGCCGTCCAGGATGTCATCCCATGTCCAGTCCTCCTTTTTACCACGCTGCTTGGTCCTTTTGTGGTGGGTAGTTCTGTCACGGCCGTTGCTGGAAGAAGACCAAGGTGCAGCGTTGTGAGTGTACATATTCCTTTTTATTTGACTGTCGCCAACAAAACAACAAACAGAAGAAAAACCCGTGAAGCTTACTGGGCTATAGTGCCACAAACAAAGTTAACTTCCCACACTGTTAGGAGGAAAAAGGGCTACCTAAGTATGGTTCCCAATCAGAGACAACGATAGACAGCTGTCCCTGATTGAGAACCATACCCGGCCAAAACATAGAAATAAAGAAACATAGAATGCCCAACACAAATCACACCCTGACCAAACCAAATAGAGACATAAAAAGGTTCTCTAAGGTCAGGGCATGACAACAACGCCTAATTTATCATAACCATTGCACGTAACAAATTCTAATTGCTAAATTGCCCCATATATACTGAGTATACAAAATATTAAGAACACCTGCATTTTCCATGACATAGACTGACCAGATGAATCCAGGTGAAAGCTATGATCTTATTGATGTCACTTGTTAAATCCACTTCAATCACTGTAGATGAAATGGAGAAGAAAGATTAAATGCAGCTTTTTAAGCCTTGAGACAATTGAGACTTGGATTGTGTGTGTGTGTGCCATTCCGAGGGTGACTACCTACCCTCCAGGACACCTACAGCACCCGATGTCACATGAAGGCCAAAAATATCATCAAGGACATCAACCACCCGAGCCACGGCCTGTTCACCCTGCTATCATCCAGAAGGCAAGGTCTGTACAGGTGCATCAAAGCTGGGACCGAGAGACTGAAAAACATATTCTATCTCAAGGCCATCAGACTGTTAAATAGTCATCACTAGCCAGCTTCCACCCGGTTACACAACCCTGCACCATAGAGGCTGCTGCCCTATACACATAGACTTGGAATCACTGGCCACTTTAATAATGGAAGTCTAGTCACTTTAATAAATATTTACATACTGCTTTACTCATATGTTTATACTGTATTATATTCTACTGAGCAATGTTGGAGTGGCATTAACTAAAATACAATCTAATATTTATATTTTTCTTAATTTCATTATTTTACTTTTAGATTTTGTGTATTGTTGTGAATTGTTAGATACTACTGCACTGTTGAAGCTAGGAACACAAGCATTTTGCTACACCCGCAATAACATCTGCTAAATATGTGTATGAGACCAATAAAAATTAGATTTGAAAAGATTTGTGACTTTGAACAGGGTATGGTAGTAGGTGCCAGGCACACCGGTTTGTGCCAAGAACTGCAACACTGCTGGGTTAACGCTCAACAGTTTCCAATGTGGTCCACCACCTAAAGGACATCCAGCCAACTTGACACAACTGTGGGAAGCATTTAGAGTCCATGCCCCGACGAATTTAGATGCAACTCAATATGGGAGGGTGTTCTTAATGTTCTGTACACTTAGTGTATATCTGGGGAAGGGTGTTGAAAGTTTCCAAGAGCACAGTGGTCTCCATCATTGGGAAATCGAAAAAATATGGAACTACCCAGACTCTGCCTAGAGCTGGCCCTCCAACCAAACTAAGCAACAAGGACCTTGGTCAGGGAGGTGACCAAGAACCCAATGACCATTCAGACAGAACTATAGAGTTCCTTGGCTGAGATGGGAGAAGCTGCCAGAAGGACAACAGTTTCTACAGCAATTCACCAATCTGGGCTTTATAGAAGAGTGGCCAGATGGAAGCCACTCCTGAGAAAAAGTTAGTAGAAAGGCACAGGAAAGACTCAGAGCATTAGGCAAAAGATTCTGTGGTGTGATGAGATAAAAATGTAACTATTTGGCCTGAATGCAAAGCGCTATGTCTGAAGAAAACCAGGCACAGCTTATCATCCGTCTTACATCTCTACCGAGAGAGAAAGCGCCGTACTGGATGGCTGCCGTTTTCCAAGCCCTGATCCAACTTTGCTATTTTGTGATTCTTTTGTAGCTTATTTTTACTTTCTTTTCTTGAAATGTATAATTTCTTACAACCGAACCAACTTTTGAAAATCAGATCGGCAGTTCCCTCAATTCCGGCTTCAACTGTGACTCATCTGCCCTGGGCTCTTTCTGTAATTCTGACCCAATTTTCGGGCTACCCATGAGGAAATGTCGATGTTACAGCGGCAAGAAAGGGGGGATCCTGGCAAGGTGCAGAGAGAACTGGCCACCTCTTCCCACCATTCTACTGGCCAATCACTTGATAATAAGATGTATGACCTCTGATCGCGGATTTTCTACCAACGGGACTCTCGAAACTGCAATTTTCTCCTCTTTTCTGAAACAAGATACTCCCCATTGCTATCCAACTCGATGGATTCTCCATTCACCATTTTGACAGGACAGTGGAGTCGGAGAAATCAAGGGGGGGGTTGCCTCTTTCTCAACAACTGATACGCTGCCTCGAGCACGGCTGAAGTGTTGACCCATTGTTCCCCCATCTTGGAATACCTGGGGGTCAAATGCCAATCCTTTTACCTCCCGAGGGAGTTTTCAGCTGTTATCGTGACTGTTGGATACATTTCACCTCAGGACAAGAACAAGCTGGCCCTTAACGAACTGTACGAGACTATAACCAAGCAAGAAAACGTACATCCAGGAGGCTGCTTTTCTGGTTACTGGCAATTTTATTCATTAAGACATGTCATTAAATCATTAAGACAAACTTCCATCAACACGTCTCCCTCACCATTAGGGGGCAATAAAGTCCTAGACCACTGTTATTCTACCCAAGCATACAAGGCCCTCCCTTGTCCGCCATTTGACAAATCAAATCATGACTCTGTACTCCCGCTTTCTGTTCACAAGCAGAAAGCTCAAACAGGAATTACCCGTGACTCGCTCCATTTAGAAATGGTCTCCAGATTCAGAGATTATGCTGCAGGACTGCTTTGCTAGCGCTGATTGGAACGGCACCGTAGAAGGGGCAGACAGAGCATCCTCCTGGTCAGGCTCCGTACACGTGCGCATCACCCACTGCTCCCGAGTATACTTCTCACCAATGTCCAATCTCTTGACAACAAGGTAGACGAAATTCAAGCAATGGTTGCCTTCCAGAGAGACATCAGGGATTGTAACATTCTCTGTTTCACGGAAACATGGCTCTCTCGGGATATGTTGTCGGAATCGGTTCAGCCACCAGGCTTCTCCATGCATCGCGCCGACAGAGATAAACACCTCTCTGGGAAGAGGAAGGGCGGGGGTGTAGGTTTCATGATTAACGACTCATGGTGTAATCATAACAAAATACAGGAACTCAAGTCCTTCTGCTCACCCGACCTAGAATTCTTCACTATCAAATGCCGGCTATACTACCTTCAAAGAGAATTCTCGTCAGTTACTGTCACAGCTGTCTACATTCCCCCTCAAGCAGACCGGGCTTCTCCATTTATATGAAAAATGTATATGGCCCTAAAGGAACTTCCCTGGACTCTACGTAAACTGGAAACCATATATCCTGAGGCTGCATTTATCGTAGATGGGGATTTTAACAAAGCAAATGAGAACAGGGCGACCTAAATTCTATCAGCATATTTATTGCACTACGTGCTGGGGTAATACACTCGATCACTGCTACTCTAACTTCCGCGAAGCATACAAAGCCCTCCCTTCGACAAATTGAGCCACGGCACCATTTTGCTCCTACCGTCTTATAGGCAGAAACTCAAACAGGATGTACCAGTGACAAGAACCATTCAATGCTGGTCTGACCAATCGGAATCCACGCTTCAATATTGTTTTGATCACGCGGACTGGCATATGTTCCGGTCAGCCAGTGCATTGGAGATGTTGTATCCATTGTGACTTAAAACCTACCCTTAACAGAAACTGTGAATGGATGGCTGCATTTGCGCAAAACTGAAAGAGCAAACCACCGCATTTAACCATGGAAAGAGGTCTGGGAATATGGCTGAATATAAACAGTGTAGTTATTCCCTCCGCAAGGAATTCAAACAAGCAAAATGCCGGTAGAGGGACAAAGTGGAGTCGCAATTCAATGGCTCAGACACGAGACGTATGTGGCAGGGTCTACAGGAAATAAGTACAAAAAGAAAACCAGCCACGTCACGGACACCGACGTCACACTTCCAGACAAACTAAAACACCTTCTTTGCCCGCTTTGAGGATAATACAGTGCCACCGTCGTGACCCGCTAACAAGAACTGCGACCCCCACCCCCCCTCTCCTTCTCTGGTGCCGACGTGAGTAAAACATTTAAACGTGTTAAACGTGTACACATCACAGACAAACTGAAATGGTCCACCCACACAGACAGTGTGGTGAAGAAGGCGCAACAGTGCCTCTTCAACCTCAGGAGGCTGAAGAAATTTGGCTTGTCACCTAAAACCCTGACAAACTTTTCCAGATGCACAACTGAGAGCATCCTGATGGGCTATATCACAGCCTGGTACGGCAACTGCACCGCCCACAACCGCAGGGCTCTCCAGAGGGTGGTGCGGTCTGCACAATGCATCACCGGGGGTAAACTACCTGCCCTCCAGGACACCTACAGCACTTGATGTCACAGGAAGGCCAAGAAGATCATCAAGGACAACAACCATCTGGGCCACTGCCTGTTCACCCCGCTCCCATCCAGAAGGTGAGGTCTGTACAGGTGCATCAAAGCTGGGACCGAGAGACAGAAACTATTTTTCCATCTCAAGGCCATCAGACTGTTGAACAGCCATCACTCATACAGAGAGGCTGCTGCCTTCATACAGACTTGAAATCATTGGCCACTCTAACAAATGGATCATTAGTCAATTAACTTCTTTGGGAAAGGGGGGCAGTATTGAGTAGCTTGGATGAATAAGGTGCCCAGAGTAAACTGCTTGTTACCCAGACCCAGAAGCTATGATATGCATATAAGTAGTAGATTTGGATAGAAAACATTCTAAAGTTTCCAAAACTGTTAAAATAATGTATGTGAGTATAACAGAACTCATATGGCAGGCAAAAACCTGAGACAAATCCAACCAGGAAGTGGGAAATATGAGGTTTGTAGTTTCATTTAAGTAATTGCCTATCCAATATGCTGTGTCTATGGGGCCAGATTGCACTTCCCAAGGCTTCCAGCAGATGTCAACAGTCTTTAGAAAGTTGTTTGAGGCTTCTATTGTGGAAGGGGGTCGAATAAGACCTGTTTCAACAAGTGAACTAGGCTGAGGTCAATGAGTTGTTTACTGCGCGGTCACGAGGGCGCGCCGTTCCTTCTTTTTCCTCTGTAATGAATACGCTATTGTCCGGTTGGAATATTACTGAAGATTTATTGTAAAAAGACCCTAAGGATTGATTGTAAACATTGTTTGACATGTTTCTACAAACTGTAATGGAACTCTTTTGACTTTTCATGTGGATTTTGCGCTCGCACATTGTGCCTTTGGAATAGTGAACTAGGCGTGCGAACAAAACTGAGGTATTTGGACATAAATATGGACATAATCGAACAAAACAAACATTACTTGTGGAAGTGGGAGTGCATTCCGACGAAGATCAGCAAAGGTAAGTGAAGATTTATAATGCTATTTCTGACTTTTGTTGACTCCACAATTTGGCGGGTAACTGTATGGCTTGCTTTGGTGGCTGAACGCTGTACTCAGATTATTGAATATTGTGCTTTTGCCGTAAAGCTTTTTTGAAATCTGACACAGCGGTTGCATTAAGAACACGATTATCTGTAATTCTATGTAAAACATGTATCTTTCATCAAAGTTTATGATGAGTATTTCTGTTATTTGATGTGGCTCTGCAATTTCTCTGGATGTTTTGGAGGCATTTCTGAACATGGCGCCAATGTAAACTGAGGTTTTTGGATATAAATATGAACTTTATCGAACAAAACATACATGTATTGTGTAACATTGAGTCCTGGGAGTGTCATCTGATGAAGATCGTCAAAGGTTAGTGATTCATTTTATCTATATTTCTGCTTTTTGTGACACCTCTCTGGTTGGAAAATGGCTGAATGTAGGCGCTGTCCTAACATGATATGTTGTGCTTTAGCCGTAAAGCCTTTTTGAAATCGGACACTGGGGTTGGATTAACGAGAAGTGCATCTTTAAAAAGGTGTAAAATACTTGTATGTTTGAGGAATTTTAATTATGAGATTTCTGTTGATTTGAATTTGGCGCCCTGCAATTTCACTGGCTGTTGGCGAGGTGGGATGCTAGCGTCCCGAACGATCCCAGAGAGGTTAATGTCACTTTAATTATGTTTACATATCTTACATTACTCATCCCATATGTATGTACTTAGGCAGGACATACAGTTGAAGTCAGAATTCACATACACCTTAGCCAAATACATTTAAACTCAGTTTTTCACAATTCCTGACATTTAATCCTAGTGAAAATGCCCTGTCTTAGGTCAGGTAGAATCACTACTTTATTTTAAGAATGTGAAATGTCAGAATAATAGTAGAGAGAATGATTTATTTCAGCTTTTATTTCTTTCATCACATTCCAAGTGGGTCAGAAGTTTACATACACTCAATTAGTATTTGGTAGCATTGCCTTTAAATTGGGTCAAACGTTTCAGGTAGCCTTCCACAAGCTTCCCACAATAAGTTGGATAATTTTGGCCCATTCCTCCTGACATAGCTGGTGTAACTGAGTCAGGTTTGTAGGCCTCCTTGCTCGCACACGCTTTTTCAGTTCTGCCCACACATTTTCTATAGGCTTGAGGTCAGGGTTTTGTGATGGCCACTCAAATACCTTGACTTTGTTGTCCTAAGCCATTTTACCCTAACTTTGGAAGTATGCTTGGGGTCATTGTCTATTTGGAAGACCCATTTGCGACTAAGCTTTAACTTCCTGACTGATGTCTTGAGATGTTGCTTTGATATATCCACAGAATTTTCCATCCTCATGATGCCATCTATTTTGTGAAGTGCACCAGTCCCTCCTGTAGCAAAGCACCCCCACAACATGATGCTGCCTCCCCCGTGATTCACGGTTGGGATGGCGTTCTTCGGCTTGCAAGCCTTCCCCCTTTTCCTCCAAACATAACGATGGTCATTATGGCCAAAGAGTTACGATTTTATTTCATCAGACCAGAGGACATTTCTCCAAAAAGTACGATCTTTGTCCCCATGTGCAGTTGCAAACCATAGCCTGGCTTTTTTATTGCGGTTTTGGAGCAGTGGCATCTTCCTTGCTGAGCAGCCTTTCAAGTTATGTCGATATAGGACTTGTTATACTGTGGATATAGATAATTTTGTACCCGTTTCCTCCAGCATCTTCACAAGGTCCTTTGATGTTGTTCTGGGATTGATTTGCACTTTTCTCACCAAACTACGTTCATCTCTAGGAGACAGAACGCATCTTCTTCCTGAGTGGTATGATGGCTGCGTGGTCCCATGGTGTTTATACTTGCGTACTATTGTTTGTACAGATGAACGTGGTACCTTCAGGCATTTTAAAAATGCTACCAAAGATTAACCAGACTTGTGTTGGTCTACAATTTTTCTTCCGAGGTCTTGGCTGATTTCTTTTGTGTTTCCCATGATGTCAAGCAAAGAGGTACTGAGTTTGAAGGTAGGCCTTGAAATACATCCACATGTACAACTCCAAATTTCTAAAATGATGTCAATTAGCCTATCAGAAGCTTCTAAAGCCATGACAACATTTTCTGGAATTTTCCAAGCTGTTTAAAGGCACAGTCAACTTAGTGTATGTAAACTTCTGACCCACTGGAATTGTGATACAGTGAATTATAAGTTAAATAATCTGTCTGTAAAAATTTTTGGGAAGAATTACTTGTGTCATGCACAAAGTAGATGTCCTAACAGACTTGCCAAAAGTTGTTGAAAAACAAGTTTTAATGACTCCAACCTAAGTGTATGTAAACTTCCGACTTCAACTGTACCAACAACGAACAGTGAGCCATCGTATTCATTCATAAAAAAATACAAATTATTAAAAGAAAAGCATTGTAAGGTAGAATTTTGAACAATTAGTGTGGGAGAGGTGGAAAAATTGTTATCGACCAATAATGACAAACCTCCTGGCATTGACAACTTCGATGGAAAGCTACTGAGCATGGTAGCTGACTATACAGCCACTCCTATCTGTCATATCTTTAATCTGAGTTTAGAGCAAGATGTTTGTCCTCAGGCCTGGAGGGAAGCCAAAGTCATTTTGCTACCCAAGAGTGGTAAAGCGGCCTTTACTGGTTCTAACAGCAGACCTATCAGCTTGCTGCCAGCTCTTAGCAAACAATGCCATTTCTCTGAAAAACAAATTGACAGACTTTCAGCATGCTTACAGAAAACAGCACTCAATATGTACTGCACTGACACAGTGGGGGTTCTGTGGTGGCTTTTGGCCATTCATTTGGATTACTCATGTTTAACTGCTAATAAAGTTAGGTCCAAATCTGATGTCAGATACTATATTTATTGAATATTATAAAAATCCTATGAATTAAAATGGCCAATTTGGGTGCAATCAATTAGCTTAATTTCTCAGAGATCAAATTATATTTCAACAAAATGTTTCCAGAAGGCTTATCTTCTCTGCTTCTAACTACAGAAACAATTTCGGAATAATCTGAGATGATGGGTGTCATGGCTTGCTGAAATGACATGGAACGATCCATAAGATTTTTCAAAGCAATATTGGCGTACAATTTCTATTTAAAATACTAAAGGGATGCAAAAAGTACTCTATTCGTGGAACGACTCACGCTACCTTCCATGACAAAATAAACTCACAATGTGATTTCCTGAACTTCAGGTTTGGGTGGCAAACCCCTTTTCTTGGGAACGCAAGTAGGAAATGGTTTTGTTACATCTACACCTATTATCTTCTTGTGAGAACAGAATAGTTTGCCAAATGGTCCTTAGTAGCGCAGTTGGTAGAGAATGGTGCTTGTACCGCCAGGGTAGTGGGTTCTATTCCCAGGACCAACCATTCCACCTCAAAATGTATGCATGCATGAACAAGTCACTTTGGATAAAAGCATCTAATAAAATGGCATATATTATTCAAAGCGATAGTAAATCTCAGTTACCACAAGCTGCAGTTTTCATGTGATATCTGACAGACTTACTGGGAATGCCATCCAAATTACATGTGAGTCATGACATATATTTTACAATGGAGTGTGTGAAACCTATCTGTTGGCATCTTACCTGAGAGCGCAATCTGTGGTTATTTGGAAGTATATTCGACAGCGGTCCATGCTTATTGTGTCATCAGTCCCAATCTTCTGGAATTCATCTGCAGCAGTGTTTTGCTCCAATAGTGACAGTGATGACCTCACAGGTTATCTCCTCATCACTGGCAGACTGGCTGCTTGTTTCCATGGTACTTACTATAGGCTGCTGGTCAATGGATCAAATGAAATGTTATTGGTCATGTTACGTTCCCCAGTTTCTGTGTTGTTGTGGGTTTGTATGTGTTTATGTGTTTATTTCAGGAAATGGCTTCCTGAAGTCCTAAGCAGCTGATTGGTTGACCCTATTGATGATTGGAGCTCTAACCCTGCCCTCTCGTTAGGAGATACAGCTGTTTTCAATTACCGACTCCTTCTGCAGCTTTAAATGCCAGAGTTCCTTTGTTAGGAGGAGAGAGCTTCTGGGTATGTCCAGTATTGGTTGTTGAGCAGAGAGCTTCTTGGTATGTCCTGTGTTTTGGTTTTGGTCTTGGTCTGTATGATTTTTTTTGTAAAGTATTTTGTTGATGGTCCTGCTGATGTTTGTGTATGCCATATGACTGTTTTTGATTAGTGGAATTCTTCACTAAGTTTGTGTTCTCGTTCATTTGTTCCCAGGGGGGAAGGGGAAGGCACCTTGGGATGCTTGGGCAAGAGGCCTGCGGGCATACATATACCCGTAATATGTACTGTCTATGCACACTAGGTAAGACCTGGGAGGACCATTACCTGTATTTTGGTAGTGTGCCAGGTGGTGCTAAGATAAGTAGGAGAGGGGGCTCTTTAAGTCTTACTTTCTTTGCTTTGAATCAGTTGTCTGGAATAAGATTATATGGATGGGGTGAGTTTGATCGTAGATCAGCACTCCTACTCAACACCAGTTGCTGTAACCTAACATTTTATAATCCAATTGCACCTAAATCAACCATTTATCAGATCATCAAGAACTTCAAGGAGAGTTGTTCAATTGTTGTGAAGAAGGCTTCAGGGCGCCCAAGAAAGTCCAGCAAGCGCCAGGACCATCTCCTAAAGTTGATTCAGCTGCGGGATCGGGGCACCACTAGTACAGAGCTTGCTCAGGAATGGCAGCAGGCAGGTGTGAGTGCATCTGCACGCACAGTGAGGCGAAGACTTTTGGAGGATGGCCTGGTGTCAAGAAGGGCAGCAAAGAAGCCACTTCTCTCCAGGAAAAACATCAGGGGCAGACTGATATTCTGCAAAAGGTACAGGGATTGGAGGTCTGGGGTAAAGTCATTTTCTCTGATGAATCCCCTTTCCAATTGTTTGGGGAACCCGGAAAAAAGCTTGTCCGGAGAAGACCAGGTGAGCGCTACCATCAGTCCTGTGACATGCCAACAGTAAAGCATCCTGAGACCATTCATGTGTGGGGTTGCTTCTCAGCCAAGGGAGTGGGCTCACTCACAATTTTGCCTAAGAACACAGCCATGAATAAAGAATGGTACCAACACATTCTCCGAGAGCAACTTCTCCCAACCATCCAGGAACAGTTTGGTGACGAACAATGCCTTTTCCAGCATGATGGCGCACCTTGCCATAAGGCAAAAGTGATAACTAAGTGGCTCGGGGAACAAAACATCGATATTTTGGGTCCATGGCCAGGAAACTCTCCAGACCTTAATCCCACTGAGAACTTGTGGTCAATCTCAAAGAGGCGGGTGGACAAACAAAAACCCCAAACTCCAAGCATTGATTATGCAAGAATGGGCTGCTATCAGTTCAGGATGTGTGGCCCAGAAGTTAATTGACAGCATGCCAGGGCGGATTGCAGAGGTCTTGAAAAAGAAGGGTCAACACTGCAAATATTGACTCTTTGCATCAACTTCATGTAATTGTCAATAAAAGCCTTTGACGCTTATGAAATGCTTGTAATTATACTTCAGTATTCCATAGTAACATCTGACAAATATCTAAAGACACTGAAGCAGCAAACTGTGGAAATTAATATTTGTGTCATTCTCAAAACTTTTGGCCATGACTGTACAGCCTTATTCTAAAATTTTCCCTCAACACACAATACCCTATAATGACAAAGTGAAAATCAGGTTTATACATTTTAGCAAATTCATTACAAATAAAAAAATGGATCCATTATTTACACCGATTCATCCCCTTTGCTATGAGACTCAAACAGGTGAATTCTGTTTCCATTGATCATCCTGGAGCTGTTTCTACAACTTGATTGGAGTACACCTATTGTAAATTCATTGGAAAGGCTACCCTCTGTAGCACCTTCTGGTCAGATGCCCAGCAGTTGCCATGCCAGGCAGTTATACAACCTCTCAGGATGCTCTCGGTGGTGCAGCTGTAGAACTTTGAGGATCTGGGAACCCTTGCTAAATATTGTCAGTCTCCTGAGGGGGAAAGGTTTTGTCATGCCCTCTTCACAACTGTGTTGGTGTGTTTTGACCATGATAGTTCGTTGGTGATGTGGACACCAAGGAACTTGGAACTCTCAACTCACTCCACTTCAGCCCCGTCAATGGGGGCCTGTTCGGTCCTCCTTTTCCTATAGTCCATGATCAGCCCCTTTGTCTTGCTCACATTGAGGGTGAAGTTGTTGTCATCAGGCCAGGAAGTCCTGAAGCATGGTTCCAGGGCTCAGGTCCTCTGGGAGAGCGAGAGAATTAGAGGGTGCATGAGACAGGAGAAATACTCTAGACATAACAGATTGACCCTAGCCCTCTGAAACAAACTATTTCAGCATAAATACTGGAGGCTGAGATACGAGGGGTAGGGAGACACTGTGGCCCCTACCGACGATCCCCCCCCCCCGGACATGGCCAACATACCATCTAGTTGTAATTACTTCACACCTCTGGACATTATATCGATTCGACACAGTATCAACGCTATAGTAGCCTTGGTGTGCAGGGTGGGCACATCCACTGTAAGGCAGGATTATCTCTGTGTTGATGGTAAATGGTGATGGATACCCCAGCACAGGAGGTGTGGTACCATGTGGAGCACTCCATCTGTGAAAGTAAATGTCAATGAGGCCATTTATTCCATTTTGTGATAGCTCAACAATCCAAGATGGCGTAGCAGTGTAGACGTGTTTGTTCAGTCCTCTCGTGTACGTTTGTATTTCTTGTATATACTTTAATTTATTTTCTATCTCTTTTCGATTTTTAATTCGATTATACCTTCCGGTAACCTACCTCACCCAATGTGATACGGAATCGCTATTATTTTTTAACTTTGGAACACATTCAAGAACCCCCAGTAGCTAATCAGCTACTTAGCCATTTTTAGCCGCTGCTAGCAGCTTTTACCTTCTGCACAGACACCAGCCCTGTTATTAGCCTGGATATTACTCACCAATTTACCAGCATCGGACTGTCTCTCCACAACAACGCCGGATTCCTGCCGTAATCCCTGAGCCACTACTTCTGATCCTCACAGCTAGCTTGCAGCTAGCGCAGCTAGCACTACTAGCGCCACTGCCACGAAGCTAGCACCAGTTAGCAAACACAATTCTACAATCACAACCTCTCTTTCGCCATCGCCATCCGGCTTGGATTCTCTGTCGACACGACCACGTCTGGTCTGCAGACGATTTCCCCATCCTCAACCGGCCTCCGTCTGAGCAGACCCCCTCCGTCTGAGCAGACCACCCCCCGGGCTACTAACTTTAAACGCCGCGTGCTAACTTAGTGGCGGCCTCCCTGCTCCATCTACGGCTGCCCCCTGGACACTATGATCACTTGGCTACATAGCTGATGCCTGCCGGACTGTCCATTAATTCACGGTACTCCATTCTGTTTATTTGTGTTTTATCTGTCGGCTCTGTGTTAACCTCTGTGTTATACCTGGATTCACAAGATGTGTATCTTTCATCTGGTGTCTTGGACTTGTGATTTAATGATATTTAGATGCTAGTATTTACTTGTGACGCTATGCTAGGCAGCTTTTTTACTGATGGGGGTGCTCCCGGATCCGGGTTTGGGAGGAATTAGAGGTTAACTCAGGCTCTGTGTGTAGTTAATCCGACCCTCTCTGCCTAGTCGTCGCCATATTTACCTGCTGTTGCTGTGTTAGCTGACTAGCTGCAGTTATCTCACCTGTTGTTTTAGCTAGCTCTCCCAATCAAAACCTGCAATCACTTTATGCCTTACTGTATGTCTCTCTCAAATATCAATATGCCTTGTATACTGTTGTTCAGGCTAGTTATCATTGTTTTGGTTTGCAATGGACCCCGTAGTTCCACTCTCCGTACCTCTGATACCTCCTTTGTCCCACCTCCCACACATGCGGTGACCTCACCCATTGAGACCAGCATGTCCAGAGATACAACCTCTCTTATCATCACCCAGTGCCTGGGCTTGCCTCCGCTGTACCCGTGCCCCACCATACCCCTGTCTGCACATTATGCCCAGAATCTATTCTACCACGGCCATAAATCTGCTCCTTTTATTCCTTGTCCCCAACGCTCTAGGCGACCAGTTTTGATATCCTTTAGCCGCACCCTCATCCTACTACTCCTCTGTTCCTCGGGTGATGTGGAGGTAAACCCAGGCCCTGCTTGTCCCCAGGCACCCTCATTTGTTGACTTCTGTGATCGAAAAAGCCTTGGCCTCATGCATGTCAACATCAGAAGCCTCCTCCCTAAGTTTGYCTTACTCACCGCTTTAGCACACTCTGCCAACCCTGATGTCCTTGCCGTGTCTGAATCCTGGCTTAGGAAGGCCACCAAAAATTCTGAGATTTCCATACCCAACTATAACACTTTCCGTCAAGATAGAACTGCCAAAGGGGGAGGAGTTGCAATCTACTGCAGAGATAGCCTGCAAAGTTCTGTCATACTTTCCAGGTCTATGCCCAAACAGTTCGAACTTCTAATTTTAAAAATTAATCTCTCCAGAAATAAGTCTCTCACTGTTGCTGCCTGCTACCGACCCCCCTCAGCTCCCAGCTGTGCCCTGGACACCATCTGTGAATTGATCGCTCCCCATCTAGCTTCAGAGTTTGTTCTGTTAGGTGACCTAAACTGGGATATGCTTAACACCCCGGCAGTCCTACAATCYAAGCTWGATGCCCTCAATCTCACACAAATCATCAAGGAACCCACCAGGTACAACCCTAAATCCGTAAACATGGGCACCCTAATAGACATTATCCTGACCAACTTGCCCTCCAAATACACCTCTGCTGTCTTCAACCAGGGTCTCAGTGATCACTGCCTCATTGCCTGCATCCGTAATGGGCCAGCGGTCAAATGACCACCCCTCATCACTGTCAAACGCTTGCCTCAAACACTTTCTGCGAGCAGGCCTTTCTAATCGACCTGGCCCGGGTACCCTGGAAGGATATTGACCTCATCCCGTCAGTTGAGGATGCCTGGTCATTCTTTAAAAGTTACTTCCTCACCATATTAGACGCATGCTCTGTTCAAAAAATGCAGAACTAGAACAGATGTAGCCCTTGGTTCACTCCAGACCTGACTGCCCTCGACCAGCACAAACATCCTGTGGCGAACTGCAATAGCATCGAAGAGCCCCGCGATATGCAACTGTTCAGGGAGTCAGGACCAATACACGCAGTCAGTCAGGAAAGCAAAGGCTAGCTTTTTCAAGCAGAAATTTGCATCCTGTAGCTCCAACTCCAAAAAGTTCTGGGTTACTGTAAAGTCCATGGAGAACAAGAGCACCCCTCCCAGCTGCCCACTGCACTGAGGCTAGGTAACACGGTCACCACCGATAAATCCGTGATAATCGAAAACTTCAACAACATTTCTCAACGGCTGGCCATGCCTTCCTCCTGGCGACTCCAACCTTGGCCAACAGCCGCCCCCCCCCGTGCCTACTACTCGCCCAAGCCTCCCCAGCTTTCTCTTTACCCAAATCCAGA
Source organism: Salvelinus sp. IW2-2015 (assembly GCF_002910315.2). NCBI lineage: Eukaryota > Metazoa > Chordata > Actinopteri > Salmoniformes > Salmonidae > Salvelinus > Salvelinus sp. IW2-2015. Next base: position 29,568,450 of record NC_036851.1, on the reverse strand, counting down.
TAGCAGATGTTCTGAAAGAGCTGGAAAACCTGGACCCATACAAACAGCTGGGCTTGACAATCTGGACCCCTATTTCTGAAACTGTCCGCCGCCATTGTCGCACCCCCTATTACCAGCCTGTTCAACCTCTCCTTCGTATCATCTGAGATCCCAAGGATTGGAAAGCTGCCGCGGTCATCCCCTCTTCAAAGGGGGAGACACTGGACCCAAACTGTTACAGACTCTATCCATCCTGCCTGCCTATCTAAGGTCTTCGAAAGCCAAGTCACAAACAGATCACTGACCATCTCGAATCCACGTACCTTCTCCGCTGTGCAATCCGGTTTCCGAGCCGGTCATGGGTGCACCTCAGCCACGCTCAAGGTACTAAACGATATCAGAACCGGCATCGATAAAAGACAGTACTGTGGCAGCCGTCTTTCATCGACCTGGCCAAGGCTTTCGACTCTGTCAATCACATTTCTTATCGGCGACTCAGTAGCCCGGTTTTTCTAATGACTGCCTTGCTGGTTTACAACCAACTACTTTGGCAGAACAGAGTTCAGTGTGTCAAATCGGAGGGCATGTTGTCCGGTCCTCTGGCAGTCTCTATGGGGGTACCACAGGGTTCAATTCTCGGGCCGACTCTTTTTCTTGTATATATCAATGATGTTGCTCTTGCTGCGGGCGATTCCCTGATCCACCTCTACGCAGACGACACCATTCTGTTACTTCTGGCCCTTCCTTGGACACTGTGCTATCTAACCTCCAAACGAGCTTCAATGCCATACAACACTCCTTCGTGGCCTCCAACTGCTCTTAAAGGCTAGTAAAACCAAATGCATGCTCTTCAACCGTTCGCTGCCTGCACCCGCACGCCCGACTAGCATCACCACCCTGGACGGTTCCGACCTAGAATATGTGGACATCTATAAGTTACTAGGTGTCTGGCTAGACTGCAAACTCTCCTTCCAGACTCATATATCAAAACATCTCAATCCAAAATCAAATCTAGAGTCGGCTTTCTATTTCGCAACAAAGCTCCTTCATCACGCCGCCAAACTTACCCTAGTAAAACTGACTATCCTACCGATCCTCGACTTCGGCGATGTCATCTACAAAATAGCTTCCAATACTCTACTCAGCAAACTGGATGCAGTTATCACAGTGCCATCCGTTTTGTTACTAAAGCACCTTATACGACCACCCACTGCGACCTGTATGCCTAGTCGGCTGGCCCTCGCTACATGTTCGTCGTCAGACCCACTGGCTCAGGTCATCTACAGGCTATGCTAGGTAAAGTGCCGCCTTATCTCAGTTCACTGGTCACGATGGCTACACCCACCGTAGCACGCGCTCAGCAAGTGTATCTCACTGATCATCCCTAAAGGCAAAAGCTCATTTGGACGCCTTTCCTTCCAGTTCTGCTGCCTGCGACTGGAACGAATTGCAAAAATCTCTGAAGTTGAGACTTATCTCCCTCAACTTTAAACATCTGCTATCCGAGCAGCTACCGATCGCTGCAGCTGTACATAGTCCATCGGTATATTAGCCCACCCAATTTACCTACCTCACCCCCATACTGCTTTTATTTACTTTTCTGCTCTTTTGCACACCAGTATCTCTACTTGCACATGATCATCTGATGATTTATCACTCCAGTGTTAATCTGCTAAATTGTAATTATTCGATTTTTGGCCTACCGTCTTCATGCCTTTTGCACACATTGTATATAGATTCTCTTTTTTCTACCATGTTATTGACTTGTTTATTGTTTACTCCATGTGTAACTCTGTGTTGTTGTCTGTTCACACTGCTATGCTTTATCTTGGCCAGGTCGCAGTTGCAAATGAGAACTTGTTCTCAACTAGCCTACCTGGTTAAATAAAGGTGAAATAAAAATAAATAAATAAAAAAACAATCCACAATTGAGTTCTGTTTAACTAGCCATTTCCATTACATTCTAGGTGAAATCATTGACCAACAATCCACGCAAGAGATGATTTGGCCATGAATGTGGCAAAGAGGGGAGATTGACAGTTTGGTGAAGAAATTACAATTAGCATTTGTTGGCAGTGGCTAGTTAAAAACCCTGAAGATTGAAGTCACCTTGCAAAGTATTCATTCCCCTTGGCGTTTTTCCTATTTTGTTGCATTACAACCTGTAATTTAAATGGATTTTATTTGGATTTCATGTAATGGACATACACAAAATAGTCCAAATTGGTGAAGTGAAATGAAAAAACATTTCCAAAAATTCCAAATGGGAAAGTGGTGCGTGCATATGTATTCACCCCCTTTGCGATGAAGCCCCTAAATAAGATCTGGTGGAACCAATTACATTCAGAAGTCACAATTAAATAAATAGCCATTGCTTAAAGAAAAAAATAAGCAAACACATTTGGTGTTTGCCAAAAGGCATGTGGGAGACTCCCCAAACATATGGAATAAGGTACTTTTTGGCCATCAAGGAAAACGCTATGTCTGACGCAAACCCAACACCTCTCATCACCCTGAGAACACAATCCCCACATTGAAGCATGGTGGTGGCAGCATCATGCTGTGGGTATGTTTTTCATCGGCAGGGTCTGGGAAACTGGTCAGAATTGAAAGAATGATGGATGGCGCTAAATACAGGGAAATTCTTGAGGGAAACCAGTTTCAGTCTTCCAGAGATTTGAGACTGGGATGTATGTTCACCTTCCAGCAGGATAATGACCCTAAGCATACTGCTAAAGCAACACTTGGGTGGTTTAAGGGGAAACATTTAAATGTCTTGGAATGGCCTAGTCAAAGCCCAGACATCAATCCAATTGAGAATCTGTGGTATGACTTAAAGATTGCTGTACACCAGCAGAACCCATCCAACTTGAAGGCGCTGGAGCAGTTTTGCCTTGAAGAATGGGCAAAAATCCCAGTGGCTAGATGTGCCAAGCTTATAGAGACATACCCCAAGAGACTTGCAACTGTAATTGCTGCAAAAGGTGACTCAACAAAGTATTGACTTTGAGGGGTGAATAGTTATGCATGCTCAAGTTTTCAGTTTTGTCTTATTTCTTGTTTGTTACACAATAAATATTTTGCATCTTCAAAGTGGTAGGCATGTTGTGTAAATCAAATGATACAAACCCCCCAAAAAAATCAATTTTAATTCCAGGTTGTAAGGCAACAAAATAGGAAAAATGACAAGCAACTGTACCTGCTTTAAATGTCAGAATTTTTTAACGAGTGAAATTACTGAGCCATCCCTTTAACGTTAACATATAATTACTACAAAACTCAACACCCCTCAGACCACAGTAATAGACAGACCACAGTAATTGCCTGCACACTGGCCATTGTTCAGAGAGCATGGACATGTTTGGGCCCTGTTCAAACATTGAAAGRTCAAATTTGTTATGGAATTGTCATGTCAACTGTGTGACAAGAAGTTGGCATGTTAACTGACGGGCACTCAGGCTTGCTTTTGCCTAGCTTACGTCAATGTGTAAAATAATACTCAACCAGTCTCCCCCTTCATCTGTAGCACAGAAACTGCATTTGTCACGACTCCTGCCGAAGTTGGCTCCCCCGCCTGTTCGGGTGGTGCTCGGTGGTCGTTGTCACTGGCCTACTAGCCGCCACCGATTCCTTTTTTTGCAATTTTTTTTWATTTTAATTTTTTAATTTTTTCTTCTCACCCCCCCCAGTTAGTTTTGTCTTAGTTACACCTGTTCCTTGTTTGTGTGTGTTTGATTTACTTCCCTATTTAGGTTGTGAAACCCGCCCCTTTGTTGTGCGGGATTATTTCGATGTTCACCGGTGTGTTGTTTTTTGTGCTCTGGACCGTGTTACCCGTCGTATTGGGTTGGTCAGTGTTTTGGTGCTGCATTAAAGTGCATCTTTCCACTGGACCTCTCTGCGTTTGATTCCTTCATCACACCTAGTCAGCCGTGACAGCATTTGAGTTTCCTGTCAAGTTCTGAAAGGAAACATGTCAGCTATATCACCTAATGCCTTAGGATGATATACTATATACAGTTCTGGCCAAATATGGTCACTCTTTACAATTTTCATAAATAATTCCCCATTTATTCTAAAAGAAGATGAAAAATAATGTTTAGGTGGGTTTAAGAAGTTCAGTCGGGCTTTGCGTCTCTTTCAGCAGTGAGGTCTTCTATGTTTACCAACGACCAAATGAATAATTCTAACAAAATAACAACCTCCCTACATCAACTTCCCCCATGTTTATGTTAGGTTATAGGCTACTCAGGATTTATAATGTGTTCTGGCAGCTATGTAGGCTAAAACTACAAAATGTTGCCAACCTCAAACATGGCAGGTAAAACAATAGTGCTATCAAACACTATTACTAGTCTATTCAAGTGGGGCCAGGACAATGTAGCAACAGTAAATGAGATAAGCCAGCAGTGGCTTGGCTGCTGGGCTGTAGCACCTTATTTCCCATCACATGGTAATGACACAAGGAGCAGTGTATGATGTAGCCTAGGCTACAATCCTTCAACTTTAAATAGTCCGATTTTTAAAAAGTGATAGACAATATCACCTTTGTCCAGGATCTCTTTTGCCACCTCCATTCTGGCCACACCGATGTTAACCTGCATTGGGACAGTTGGGTCACTTTGTGCCTTCTCCCTCTGCATGAACTGTCTGGCCATCTAGGTAGTACATAAACAGACAATGGGATAAATCATGTCTACCATCTATAGAGCCATTGGGAAATATAAAATAATGTGAAAGCAGGCCTCCAACTGCCTTGTCATCTTAACAATAGTAATCAGCTGATTCATTGTGATAGATACACGTTGGAAAACCTTTTTTGCTTGACTGTAATCATTAAAACAAGCCAGCACACTGGTGGTATTGAAGCTCCACTGATTTGACGATATTACACCAACATTTCATATAGAGTTTGTCACATAGCAATCAGGTTCTCCATTGACCTGGGTCATATTCATTAGTGCACACCAAGTCGCTCTGGATAAGAGCGTCTGCTAAATGACTTAAATGTAAAATGTAAATAGCACATCGGTTACCAACAAATTTTTTTGTTCTCCTTGAACACGTTCACATGGGTCCCTTCCTGTTTCTATTTTCTTAGGTGTACAGATGACAGGTGTGAAATTTAGACTAATTTGTTATGCTAATCTAATCCTTTCAATTGAATGACTTCGGCTAAACCCTCAAAGATCTATGCATTGAACATTGCGAGCATTTGCTTTTGACCCACTTTTGGGTGAGATTTCTAACATAACACATTTGCCTTGGCCTACTGTATTATCCTTGGAACTAATAAGCATATGAACTCACCAGCAGCACATAAACTCCACAATTGTAGCTGTCTCTTTGCTTGGTGTGTGGTATTGTTGTCGCCTGCCAGGGAACATTGCTGAACACAGATTGTGTGCCGGTTCTGTGAGTTCGTTCCTCAAACCAGTGTCTGTTTGGGGAGGAAAACAACAGGAATGGTTTATACATAGGCTATGACATTCTCTCCTCACTGTTATAGTTCCAACAACATTCATCTGCATAGCGTCGCGTAACACATGAATTTCTGCTCAGGATTGAGACGGCATGCTTGAACGGAAATCAATAATGCTTAATAATTATCTCTTCATAGCCTACAACATTTATAACATGAATATATAGGCTAATTAAGTCATGAATATACAACTGGACTATAAATGTAACAATTGTCTCAACATTGACAGGTCAACTTAACTTGCCATTATGAATAGTATGCCGGACATTGGAGAAATGGAGAAATGGTTGAAGAAACTTTTTGTGGTGGGAAAAGAACCCAATTGTCATACAAGTAAAGATACATTAATAGAAAATGACTGAAGTAAAAGTCACCCAGTAAAATACTACTTGAGTGAAAGTCTAAAAGTTTGGTTTTAAATATACTTAAGTTGCAAATGTAATATGAACAAATATACTTAAGTAACAAATGTAAAAGTTTAAGGATAAATCAATTCAATTCCTTAGATTAAGCAAACCAGAAGGAAATATTCTTTTTTGAATTTACAGATAGTCAGATGCACTTTCAAACACTCAAATTTACAAGCAAAGCATTTGTGTGTAGTGAGTCCCCCAGATCAGAGACAGTAGGGATGACCTCTTGATAAGTGCATGAACGCTAACATTTTCCTGTCCTGCTAAGTATTCAAAATGTAACCACTACTTTAGGCTGTCAAGGAAAATGTATGGAGTAAAAACTACATTATTTTCTTCAGGAGTGTTGTAAAGTAAAACTAAAAGTTGTCAAAAAATATAAATAGTAAAGTCAAGTACAAATACCCCAAAAAACTACTTTCAAATATTTTTACACAACTGGATTTACCATACCTGATGTGCTTGACCAGGTTCTCACTCATATGGCGCTCTGCGTTAGGGGAACCAGTAGGGTGTCACAGTCGTGTGTGTGTATAGGTGGCAGGGAAGTCAGGCGCAGAAGAATCAAAACTTGGTGAAATTGAGTAGTTTAATAACTTAAAACACAACTCCAAAACCATGTAATACAATGAAACAAAATGGGTACGAGGACCTGTCGTGCACCAAATACAAAAACACGTATACTGAACATAAAACAATCTCTGACAAAGACATGAGGGGAAATAGAGGGTTAAATACACAACAGGTAATGAATGGGATTGAAACCAGGTGTGTAGGAAGACAAGACAAAACCAATGAAAAATGGATCAATGTTGGCTAGAAGGGCGGTGACGTCGATGGCCGAGCACCGCCCGAACAAGGAGAGGCTTCGACTTCGGCAGAAGTCGTGACATAGGGTCCAGGACAATGGCAGAGTGGGTCCTGTGATTGACATACAAACGTAAGCGGTAATACCAAGTCAGTATATCAAAATGGCCTCAATCATAACATATTCAAGTATAGTACTGTCCAATCTCTCACTAAATGGTTCATCTTGTGCAGCTTTCTAAGAGTATCCAGTGGTAGTTGCCACGTTGCAAGCTCCAATCAAACAACTGTGCTGCACCAGACTGGTCTACAGGAAGAGGAATGAAGATACATTTATATGGTGTTGCAGGCCATCATTTGTCAGGAAGGTGGCAGCTCTCCACACATTGACCTCTTTAGCCTCTTATTTAGAACCATGACACAAAAACAACTCTGCAGACATGCATTTACCTTTGACAAGGTGCTCTTGCGCATCACCACCTTATCCCCATGCAGGATATTCCCTGCCAGAAGGTGATCCACAATAAAAACATCCCTCTCCACTTGAAGGTCAATCCTCTTCAGTTGGAGGTAGAAGTCAATTACCTTAAGCAGAATGGCATATGGTTGGTCAAAGTTGACATGATTCCCAGGCAATACAGTCTAAATGTACTTTTTACCAACTGCACCCATGGAAATGTCATACAATTCAACCATAACATGTAGACGACCTGAACATACCTCCCCACTAAGCCACTCATGTGGCTTCAACGTAAGGAAGTCGTGGAGGTGCAGGATGGCAACGGATCCCTCCAACAAAATCCTTGCGGTTGCCCTGTCCACGCTATCCGACGACATTGCCCACAGTTTCTTCACCTATACAAACAGGGTTTGCCCAGGGTTTTTGCAATGTTCCTGATTGATTGATTTTCATTTCTGAGCCTTATGACGGCCAGCTTCATTTGCATCAACACTGCTGTCTTCCTCATGTTGTCACACCCCAACAACAACCTCCAAAGGCAATAGCAAAGTCTAGAATCAATACTATTCATCAACAGCTCTCCTGTATTCACTAACGACACAAATTAATACACCTGCCTAACGACACACATCTGTGAAGCCAATTCAACAAATACTTGTAGTACCTTAAAATGGGGGGACTATGTACGAAAGCTTCTATAATTTCTAAACGTTTCATCCAATATGTATGAAAATACCCTCAATTTAAAGCTGACAGTCTGCACTTCACCCTCATTGTCATTGTATCCTTTCAAACTCAAAGTGCTAGAGTGTAGAACCAAAATAACAAAAAAATGGTCACTGTCCAATGAATTATGGTGTTCACTGTATTTAACTAAGAGTGTTTTATTTCACTGTAGAGCCCTCAGTCCCGCTCAGCATGCCTTAGATCGCTCTTTTGTCCCACCCCCCACACATGCGGAGACCACACCTGGCTTAACTGGGGCCTCCAGAGACAAAACCTCTCATTGTCACTCAATGCCTAGGTTTACCTCCACTGTACTCACATCCTACCATACCCTTGTCTGTACATTATGCCCTGAATCTATTCTACCACGCCCAGAAATCTGCTCGTTTTATTCTCTGTTCCCAACGTACCAGACGACCAGTTCTTATAGCCTGTAGCCGTACCCTTATCCTACTGCTCCTCTGTTCCTCTGGTGATGTAGAGGTAAACCCAGCCCCTGTAGCCCCCAGTACCACACCTATTTCCCAGGTGCTCTCATTTGTTGACTTCTGTAACCGTAAAAGCTTTGGTTTCATGAACATCAGAAGCCTCCTCCCTAAGTTTGTTTTATTCACTGCTTTAGCACACTCCGCCAACCCTGATGTCCTAGCCATGTCTGAATCCTGGCTTAGGAAGGCCACCAAAAATTCAGAAATTTCCATCCCCAACTACAACATTTTCCGCCAAGATAGAACTGCCAAAGAGGGAGGAGCTGCAATCTACTGCAGAGCTCTGTCATGCTATCCAGGTCTGTGCCCAAACAGTTTGAGCTTCTACTTTTAAAAATCCACCTTTCTAGAAATAAGTCTCTCACTGTTGCCGCTTGATATAGACCCCCCTCAGCCCCCAGCTGTGCCCTGGACACCATATGTGAATTGATTGCCCCCCATTTATCTTCAGAGTTCGTACTGTTAGGTGACCTAAACTGGGATATGCTTAACACCCCGGCCGTCCTACAATCTAAGCTAGATGCCCTCAATCTCATACAAATTATCAAAGAACCTACCAGGGTCAACCCTAAATCTGTAAACACGGGCACTCTCATAGATATCATCCTGACCAACCTGCCCTCTAAATACACCTCTGATGTCTTCAACCAGGGTCTCAGTGATCACTGCCTCATTGCCTGCATCCGTAATGGGCCAGCGGTCAAATGACCACCCCTCATCACTGTCAAACGCTCCCTAAAACACTTCAGCTAGCAGGCCTTTTTAATTGACCTGGCCCGGGTATCCTGGAAGGATATTGACCTCATCCCGTCAGTAGAGGATTCCTACATTAGCATCGAATAGCCCCCGCGATATGCAACTTTTCAAGGTAGTTAGGAACAAATATACACAGTCAATTAGGAAAGCAAAGGCTAGCTTTTTCTAACAGAAATTTGCATCCTGTAGCACAAATTCCCAAAAGTTTTGGGACACTGTAAAGTCCATGGAGAATAAGAGCACCTCCCAGCTGTCCACTGCACTGAGGCTAGGAAACACTGACACCACCAATAAATCTACGATAATCGAGAATTTCAATAAGCATTTTTCTACGGCTGGCCATGCTTTCCACTTGGCTACCCCTACCCCGGCCAACAGCGCTGCACCCCCCGCAGCAACGTACACAACCCCCCCCCCGCTTCTCCTTCACCCAAATCCAGGTAGCGGATGTTCTGAAAAAGCTGCAAAATCTGGACCCCTACAAATCAGCTGGGCTAGACACTGGACCCTCTCTTTCTAAAGTGATCCGCCGAAATTGTTGCAACCCCTATTACTAGCCTGTTCAACCTCTCTTTTGTATCGTCTGAGATCCCTAAAGATTGGAAAGCTGCCGTGGTCATCCCCCTCTTCAAAGGGGGAGACACTCTAGACCCAAACTGTTACAGACCCATATCCATCCTGCCCTGCCTTTCTAAAGTCTTTAAAAGACAGGTTAACAAACAGATCACCAACCATTTCAAATCCCACGAACCTTCTTCGCTATGCAATCTGGTTTCCGAGCTGGTCATGGGTGCACCTCAGCCACGCTCAAGGTCCTAAACGATATCATAACCACCATCGATAAAAGACAGTACTGTGCAGCCGTCTTCATCGACCTGGCCAAGGCTTTCGACTCTGTCAATCACTGCATTCTTATCGGCAGACTCAACAGCCTTGGTTTCTCTAATGACTGCCTCGCCTGGTTCACCAACTACTTCTCAGATAGAGTTCAGTGAGTCAAATCGGAGGGCCTGTTGTCCGGATCTCTGGCAGTCTCTATGGGGGTGCCACAGGGTTCAATTCTAGGGACGACCCTTTACTCTGTATACATCAATGATGTCGCTCTTGCTGCTAGTGATTCTCCGATCCACCTCTACGCAGATGACACCATTCTGTATACTTCTGGACCTTCTTTGGACACTGTGTTAACAAACCTCCATACGAGCTTCAATGCCATACAACACTCCTTCCGTGGCCTCCAACTGCTCTTAAATGCTTGTAAAACGAAATGCATTCTCTTCAACTGATTGCTGCCCGCACCCGCCCACCCAACTAGCATCACTACTCTGGACTGTTCTGACTTAGGTATTTGTAGTTGGCCACATATTCTAAGTGTCTGGTTAGACTGGTTAGACTTAACTCTCCTTCCAGACTCACATTAACTTCTCTAGGATAGGGGGCAGCATTTTCACCTTTGGATGAAAAGTATACCCATATTCAACTGCCAGCTACTCATCCCCAGAAGATAAGATATGCATATTATTAGTAGATTTGGATAGAAAACACTCTGAAGTTTCTAAAACTGTTTGAATCATGTCTGTGAGTATAACATAACTTATTTACCAGGCGAAACCCCGAGGACAAACCATTCAGATTTTTTTGTTGTTGACGTCACTCTCTTTTCAATGGATTTTCATTGGGAATACAGATTTCTAATTGACCTTCTTGCAGTTCCTACCGCTTCCACTGGATGTCAACAGTCTTTAGAAATTGGTTGAGGGTTTTTCCTTTGTGTAATGAAGAAGTACGGCCATCTTGATTGAGGGTCACTCGAAGTGTCCTGTTTGTTAGAGGCGCATGACCAGAAGGCTAGCTACAGTTTGTTTTAATCCTGTATCGAACACAGATCATCCCGTCTTCAATTTTATCGATTATTTACGTTAACCTTTTATGGCTGCAATCCCGCTACCGGGATGATATGACAACAGCCAGTGATAGTGCAGGGCGCCATATTCAAACAACAGAAATCTCATAATTAAAATTCCTCAGACATTCATGTGTCTTATATCATTTTAAAGGTAATCTTGTTGTTAATCCCACCAAAGTATCCGATTTCAAATATGCTTTTCAGCGAAAGCACTACGAACGATTATGTTGGGTCACCACAAAACCACAATAAGCACAGCCATTTTTCCAGCGAAAGATAGCTTTCACAAAAAAACAGAAATAGAGAGAAAATTAATCACTAACCTTTGATTATCTTCATCAGATGACACTCATAGGACTTCATGTTACACAATACATGCATGTTTTGTTTGATTAAGTTCATATTTATAACAAAAAATCTGAGTTTACATTGGCGCGTTAGATTCACTAGTTGCAAAAACATCAAGTGATTTAGCATAGCCACATCGTTTCAACAGAAATACTCATCATAAATGTAGATGATAATACAAGTTATACACATAGAATTATAGATATACCTCTCCTTAACCTCTAACGAGCCTCTACCCCGGGTCCGGGAGCACCCCCCATCCCCCCACACACTGATTAGCATAGCTAGCATAGCTTCACAAGTAGATAGTAGCATCTAAATATCATTAAATCACAAGTCCAAGGACACCAGATGAAAGATACAGATCTTGTGAATAAAGCCACCATTTCAGATTTTTAAAATGTTTTACAGGAAGACAAAATATGTAAATCTATTAGCTAAACACGTTAGCAAAATACACCACTATTCTAACTCCATCAGTTTCTACTCCTTCAGGTGCTATCACCAATTCGGCTCAACTAAGATATTGATAGCCACTAACCAAGAAAAAACCTCTTCAGATGACAGTCTGATAACATATTCATGTATAGGATAGTTTTTGTTAGAAAAAAGTGCATATTTCAGGTAGAAATCACAGTTTACAATTGCCCGACCATCACAAATCGACTAGAATTACTAGATAGAGCAACGTGTATGACCAATTTACTCATCATAAAACATTTCATAAAAATAGACAAAGCATAGCAATGGAAAGACCCATTCTGTTGATTTCAGACCATATTTCAGATTTTCTAAGCGTTTTTCAGCGAAAACACAATAAATCGATAGTTAGCATACCACATGTGCAAACGTTACCAGAGCATCGATTCCAGCCAAAGAGCGCTATAACGTAATCACCGCCAAAATATATTAATTTTTTCACTAACCTTCTCAGAATTCTTCCGATGACACTCCTGTAACATCATTTACAATATACATATACAGTTTGTTCGAAAAGGTGCATATTTAGCCATACAAAACCGTGGTTACACAATAAAAATACTAGGAAATCAAGCCTCAATATGTCTGACGTCATCTATCAGAGTACTAGTTTAATTGAAAGCTAATCATATACTTGACTAAAAAATACAGGGTTGACAGGAATCGAAAGACAAATTAGTTCTTAATGCAACGCTGATTTACATTTTTAAAATTATCCTTACTTTTCAATACAGGGTTCGCCAAGTGAAGCTATACCAAACAAAATGGCGAAATATGCGTTTAAAATATTTCGACAGAAACACGATTTATCATATTAAATATTGCTTACTTTGAGCTGTTCTTCCATCAGATTCTTGGGCAATGTATCCTTTCTATGTTATAAACGTCTTTGGGCGATAGATGTCCTCTGTCCTTCGAAATGTCCACACCAACGACCGACACCCCAAAACGTGTCCAAAGTTTCAGAGATGCACAACAAATAAATCCTCAAAATCGCACTAAACGGATATAAATTGCTATAAAACGGTTCAAATTAACTACATTATGATGTTTTTAACAACTATAACGACTGAAAACATGACCGGAGAAATATTGCTGGTTAGACAACGATTTGGAACGAGGCAAGTCGATGGCCTTCACGCTTCAGGCGCACGACGAGAAAGGGCTCCCTATACATTTTGGTCTTTATAATGGCTGTGAATGTCCCATCGATTTCATTCAAAACGTGATGACGTACAGACACCCAGAGGAAGACGTAGGCAGTGTCGGTTTCTTCATAGCATTCACTGTCGCCTTAAAAACAGACTCCAGATCAGAGGTAAAAATTTCTGGAATCTGAACCCTGTCATGAAAAGTGCTGTAGAAATTGTTCTGTACCACTCAGAGACAAAATTCCAACTTCTATAGAAACTAGAAGGTTTTTCTATCCAATAATAACAATAATATGCATATTGTACGATCAAGAATTTAGCACGAGGCAGTTTAATTTGGAGACCCAAATATGCTAATGCGGAACAGCACCCCCTAGTTTCCAAGAAGTTAATGCAACCGCTGTGTCAGATTTCAAAAAAACTTTACGGAAAAATAAACCATGCAATAATCTGAGACGGAGCTCAGAAACAATAGCCAAATTAGCCGCCATGTTGGACTCAACAGAAACCAGAAAATACATGATAAATGTTTCCTTATCTTTGATGACTTCTTCAGAATGCAGTCCTAGGAATCCAGGTCCACAATAAATGCTTGATTTGTTCGATAATGTCCGGATTTATGTCCAATTAGCTACTTTGGAATTGTTTACCAAAATCCCTAACCAAAGTCACAAAGCGCGACCACTATAACGTGACGAAATGTCCAAATGTTCTGTTACAGTCAGTAGAAACATGTCAAACGATGTACTGAATCAATCTTTAGAATGTTTGTTAACATACAACATTCTAAAGAACAGGGCTCCGGCAGCCGAGCGGAAATGGAGGAAAACTCGCCTCCCTGCGGACCTGGCATCCTTTACTCCCTCCTCTCTACATTCTCCTCTTCTGTCTCTGCTGCTAAAGCCACTTTCTACCACTCTAAATTCCAAGCATCTGCCTCTAACCCTAGGAAGCTCTTTGCCACCTTCTCCTCCCTCCTGAATCCCCTCCCCCTCTCCCCCCCCTCCCTCTCTGCGGATGACTTCGTCAACCATTTGAAAAGAAGGTCGACGACATCCATCCTCGTTTGCTAAGTCAAACGACACCGCTGGTTCTGCTCACACTGCCCTACCCTGTGCTTTGACCTCTTTCTCCCCTCTCTCTCCAGATGAAATCTCGCGTCTTGTGACGCCGGCCGCCCAACAACCTGCCCGCTTGACCCTATCCCCTCCTCTCTTCTCCAGACCTTTCCGGAGACCTTCTCCCTTACCTCACCTCGCTCATCAACTCATCCTTGACCGCTGGCTACGTCCCTTCCGTCTTCAAGAGAGCGAGATTGCACCCCTTCTGAAAAAACCTACACTCAATCCCTCCGATGTCAACAACTACAGACCAGTATCCCTTCTTTCTTTTCTCTCCAAAACTCTTGAACGTGCCGTCCTTGGCCAGCTCTCCTGCTATCTCTCAGAATGACCTTCTTGATCCAAATCAGTCAGTTTCAAGACTAGTCATTCAACTGAGACTGCTCTTCTCTGTGTCACGGAGGCGCTCCGCACTGCTAAAGCTAACTCTCTCTCCTCTGCTCTCATCCTTCTAGACTATCGGCTGCCTTTGATACTGTGAACCATCAGATCCTCCTCTCCACCCTCTCCGAGCTGGGCATCTCCGGCGCGGCCCACGTTGGATTGCGTCCTACCTGACAGGTCGCTCCTACCAGGTGGCGTGGCGAGAATCTGTCTCCGCACCACGTGCTCTCACCACTGGTGTCCCCCAGGGCTCTGTTCTAGGCCCTCTCCTATTCTCGCTATACACCAAGTCACTTGGCTCTGTCATATCCTCACATGGTCTCTCCTATCATTTCTATGCAGACGACACACAATTAATCTTCTCCTTTCCCCCTCTGATAACCAGGTGGCGAATTGCATCTCTGCATGTCTGGCAGACATATCAGTGTGGATGACGGATCACCACCTCAAGCTGAACCTCGGCAAGACTGAGCTGCTCTTCCTCCCGGGAAGGACTGCCCGTTCCATGATTCGCCATCAACGGTTGACAACTCCATTGTGTCCTCCTCCCAGAGTGCTAAGAACTTGGCGTGATCCTGGACAACACCCTGTCGTCTTCAACTCACATCAAGCGGTGACCCGTTCCTGTAGGTTCATGCTCTACAACATTCGCAGAGTACGACCCTGCCTCACACAGGAAGCAGCGCAGGTCCTAATCCAGGCACTTGTCATCTCCCGTCTGGACTACTGCAACTCGCTGTTGGCTGGCTCCCTGCCTGTGCTATTAAACCCTACAAACTCATCCAGAACGCCGCAGCCCGTCTGGTGTTCAACCTTCCCAAGTTCTCTCACATCACCCCGCTCCTCCGCTCTCTCCACTGGCTTCCAGTTGAAGCTCGCATCGCTACAAGACCATGGTGCTTGCCTACGAGCTGTGAGGGGAACGGCACCTCCGTACCTTCAGGCTCTGATCAGGCCCTACACCCAAACAAGGGCACTGCGTTCATCCACCTCTGGCCTGCTCGCCTCCCTACCTCTGAGGAAGTACAGTTCCGCTCAGCCCAGTCAAAACTGTTCGCTGCTCTGGCACCCCAATGGTGGAACAAACTCCCTCACGACGCCAGGTCAGCGGAGTCAATCACCACCTTCCGGAGACACCTGAAACCCCACCTCTTTAAGAATACCTAGGATAGGATAAAGTAATCCTTCTAACCCCCCTCCCCTTAAAAGAGTTAGATGCACTATTGTAAAGTGGTTGTTCCACTGGATATCATAAGGTGAATGCACCAATTTGTAAGTCGCTCTGGATAAGAGCGTCTGCTAAATGACTTAAATGTAAATTAAATGTACATCTTGAATAACGTTCCAACCGGAGAATTACATTGACTTCAGTTGACCGATGGAACGGGCTCCATCTCACGTGAACGCGCTTCTTCAATGCGTGATCACCTTGTGGCAGTGGTGACTAAATCCTGTCTCCTTCGGCCCCCCTTCACATTAGAGTCATCAGACAAAGTTCTATTGACTGTTGACATCTAGGTGAAGCCGTAGGAAGTCATCAAAAAAACTCATCAATACCTCGCTGTAATTTCAATGAGAGCTTGGTTGAAAATCTGGTACCCCCAGAAAAATTCCAAACAGGAAGTGGAACTTCTCAGGTTTTTGCCTCCCATATGAGTTCTGTTATACTCACAGACATAATTCAAACAGTTTTAGAAACTTCAGAGTGTTTTCTATCCAATACTAATAATAATATGCATATATTAGCAACTATGACATAGGAGCAGTCCGTTTACTCTGGGCACTTCTGTGCACCTTTCATCCAAGCTACTCAATACTGCCCCTGCAGCCATAAGAAGTAAAAAAAAAAATACCTAAAGTTGTATTACAAAAGTAGTTTGAAATGTTTTGGCAAAGTTTACAGGTAACTTTTGAGATATTTTGTAGTCACGTTTCACAAGTTGGAACCAGTGTTTTTCTGGATCAAACCGCCAAATAAATGGACATTTTGGATATATATCGACGGAATTAATCGAACAAAAGGACCATTTGTGATGTTTATGGGACATATTGGAGTGCCAACAACAGAAGCTCGTCAAAGGAAAGGCATGAATTATATTTTTATTTCTGCGTTTTGTGTCGCGCCTGCAGGGTTGAAATATGCTTCTCTCTCTTTGTTTACTATGGTGCTAACTCAGATAATAGCATCGTTTGCTTTCGCCGAAAAGCCTATTTGAATTCTGATATGTTGGCTGGATTCACAATCAGTGTAGCTTTAATTTGGTATCTTTCATGTGTGATTTAATGAAAGTTAGATTTTTATAGTAAAATATTTGAATTTGGCGCTCTGCATTTTCTCTGGCTCTTGGCCAAGTGAGACAGTAGCGTCCCGCCTAAACTCAGATTTTTGGATATAAATATGAACTTTACCGAACAAAACATACATGTATTGTGTAACATGAAGTCCTATGAGTGTCATCTGATGAAGATCATCAAAGGTTAGTGATTAATTTGATCTCTATTTCTGCTTTTTGTTACTCCTCTCTTTGGCTGGAAAAATGGCTGTGTTTTTCTGTGGACTATGTACTGACCTAACATAATCGCAAGGTGTGCTTCGCCGTAAATCCTTTTTGAAATCAGACATTTTGGCTGGATTCACAACAAGTGTAGCTTTAATTTGGTGTCTTTCATGTGTGATTTCATGAAAGTTTGATTTTTATAGTAATTTATTTGAATTTGGCGCTCTGCATTTTTACTGGCTTTTGGCCAAGTGGGACGTTAGCGTCCCACATATCCCAGAGAAGTTAAGCATCTCCAATCCAAAATTAAATCTAGAATTGGCTTCCTATTTCGCAACAAAGCCTCCTTCACTCATGCTGCCAAACATACCATCGTAAAACTGACCATCCTACCGATCCTTGACTTCGGCGATGTCATTTACAAAATAGCCTCCAACACTCTACTCAGCAAATTGGATTTTGTCTATCACAGTGCCATACGTTTTGTCACCAAAGCCCCATATACTACCCACCACTGTGACCTGTATGCTCTCGTTGGCTGGCCCTTGCTTCATATTCGTTGTCAAACCCACTGGCTCCAGGTCATCTATAAGTCTTTGCTAGGTAAAGCCCCGCCTTATCTCAGCTCACTGGTCGCCATAGCAACACCCACCCGTAGCACGCGCTCCAGCAGGTATATTTCACTGGTCATTCCCAAAGCCTTGTTCTCCTTTGGCCACATGTCCTTCCAAAAATCACTGAAGTTGGAGACTTATATCTCCCTCACTAACTTTAAGCATCAGCTGTAAGAGCAGCTTACCGATCACTGCACCTGTACACAGCCCATCTGTAAGTAGCTCACCCAACTACCTCATCCCCGTATTGTTATTTATTTTTGCTCTTTTGCACCCCAGTATCTCTACTTGCACATCATCATCTGCACATCTATCACTCCAGTGTTAATGCTAAATTGTAATTATTTCCCCACTATGGCCTATTTATTGCCTTACCTCCCTAATCTTTCTACATTTGCACACACTGTATATAGATTTTTCTATTTTGTTATTGACTAAGTTTGTTTATCCCATGTGTAACTCTGAGTTGTTGTTTTTGTCGCACTGCTTTGCTTTATCTTGGCCAGGTCGCAGTTGTAAATGAGAACTTGTTCTCAACTTGTCTACCTGGTTAAATAATGGTGAAATAAAAAAAGACTGGCCTGCTAATGCTGAGTTTTTATGTTGTCCACTCTAGCTTCCTGCAGTTAGTCTGGGCGTCTGGTTAAGGAAATGGGTTTTGCTAGGGATAGCTTGAGCTGACAATGACTTGGTGATAAANTGCTAGGGATAGCTTGAGCTGACAATGACTTGGTGATAAAAATCTCAAAGCTGGCATTCTATAGACAAGATGTGGTGTGTGTGACCCGAGATAGCCTGGAAAAGTTTAGAACAATACCTCATTGTCTCATCTTTCTGGCATCTGGGAAACTAAGCCAGGTTGGAAGTAAAACAACATCCAGTTCAGATAACCAGGAGATGGACAAAGGTGGCTTTTGGGAACGGTAGAAATGACTGACTGAGCATTTATGGCCTATAGAAGATCTCTTTTTTTCATTATCAGTTAAGCTCTCGGCAACACAACTTAGAGTGTGCGGTCAACGGTTTCATTATTGCAATAATTAATCGATGTTGAATAAAGATGATTGTTTGAATAATTGTCCAAGTCTCTCTCTCAGTACTGAAATTTCCACTACAGCAGTTGTTGGTAATTCCGTCTGACTGGATGCCAAAGCTGTTTAGCACATATTGGGCGCTCTTGTCCATGGCGTCGGAGAGCGACTGATGGAAGTAAGCCTTGAGATCAGGGCTCCAGTGGACACACACACTCTCCAGTGTGCATTCGTAGTCACTCCTTGATTTCGAGGCCAAGAGCTTTTTGATGGCATGCTGATAATCGGCTACAGCTTGACCCCATCTTGTGCTTCACATTGTTCGAGATGTGGTTCCAGCAATTGACAATCCTGGCTTGCGGCAGCACAGACTGGATTTCTCCCTCAATAGCCGCCTCACGGTCTGTGCAGAAGATTGCTGTTGATAGTTGGTGAAGGAGTGAAAGGATGGTGCGAAAGAACTGTTTGTGGTTTTCCATGTGCCGGGTGGTGTGAATGAAGTAGGCCAGGGGAAGGACAGGTGCCTCTTCAAACGCTACATGGCGGAAAACAAAGGGTGAAACATAAAAATTGCCCAGGTCAAACATGGTGTCATAGTGAAAAATGTGTGCTCCTTGGTGTTTGCTTTTAATGACTGCCTTGGCCTCTTCAACCATTTCTGGTGCTGCCACTACCAGAAAGGCTGCGGGTCGAGTCTCCATATGGGTGACAAATCCGGGGAGAATGTCACCCATCATATGTGTTACCACCAACTCGTCCTGGTCCAAAACAGTGACGTCCTTTGTTCCGCGAATTGTGTTCTTCACTTGTGCCAAGTTGCGAGGTTGGTACTCTGGCATGAATGATGCATTTGGGGGTGGTGGTGGGTTATCGGTCATGTCCGAGTGTACTTTGCCAGGTGTTTCAGTCTTTCGCCTGGACATTTAATCTATAATTGAGGGAGCCAATCAGATGAAATCCCTTGCTTGCTGCTGTTGGCTGTTGCCGTGGGGGTGGGGGACAGCGGAGTGTGCCTCCTCACCAAAGTAGTGAATTAGCACAGTATGAGGCTGATGCAGCAACTCATACTCCTTTTTTTGGAGCCCTGGTGCACCCTTAGTTTTAGTGAACGGCGCGAAAGGCTGTGGGATCCCTTCTGAATCCATCGCTTTTGGTCCGCCTTCCAGTCATCACATGACGAGGAACTACCCGCAAACATAAAAATGTCTCCAGGATGGGGTGGAGTGGTGGAAGATGGGATACGTTAGAGGGATCAACTGTTTCAAACATTTCAGCTGCTTGTTCTGGTGTTAAAACCTTTTCTCAATAGGGGTGCGCTGTTTTCACTTTGTAAAAAATCGTTCCCAAATTAAACTGCCTCGTACTCAATTCTTGCTCGTACAATATGCATATTATTATTACTATTGGATAGAAAACACTCTCTAGTTTCTAAAACCGTTTATATCTGTGAGTAAAACAGAACTCATTTTGCAGCAAACTTCCTGTCAGGAACTGAAAAATCTGAAATCGGGGGCTCTGTTCCAGGGCCATCCTATTAATTTGCATGAAATCTATGGGTCTACATGCACTGCATACGCCTTCCACTAGATGTCAATAGACAGTGAGAGGTGGAATGGAGTGTATAGCTTTATCTGAGGCCGAATAAGACCTCTTGGAATGACGAGACCAGTCTTTTCCACCGTTCAGCTTGGTGCGAGAAGGACCTCTGGATTGCGTTCTGAAAAGCTTTCGTTATAGACGTTAGATATCTCCGGCTCTGATTTTATTTGATATATGTGTTAAAAACATCATAAACTAGTTATTTTAAACCGACATATCAGTTTATATCAGTTTATTGCGATTTTCGGTATTTTCTTTGTTTTGCGTTATGGTGAGTTGGACACTCCTGCGCCACATAGCTAGCTTTGTTAGCTAATTCGACAGATGAAGACGACATTCTACAACCGAACAACGATTATTCTGGACAAAGGACACCTTGTACAAGATTCTGATGGAAGCTCATCAAATAGTAGGAACCATTTATGATGTTATTTCGTATTTCTGTCAAATGTTTAGACGTATATTCCGCCCTGATTTTGGGCGCTGTCTCGCTATAACGTAAGCTGTATGTCGTACTAAAGTTATTTTAAAAAATCTTACACAGCGGTTGCATTAAGAACTAGTGTATCTTTAATTTGCTGTCCAACATGTATTTTTTTGTAAAGTTTATGATTAGTTATTTGATTAGATTAGGTGCCTCTCCAAGATTTCTCCGGACAATATTTATGCATTTTGACTACGTATTCACATTGTAAAACCACGATTTGTGCCGCTAAATATGCACATTTTCGAAACAAACCATATATGTATTGTGTAACATGATGTTATAGGACTGTCATCTGATGAAGTTTGTGAAGGTTAGTGAAACAATTTATATCTTTTGCTGGTTTATTCGCTATCGCTAACGTTGCGTTGAATGAATGCGGTTGTGTGGTAGGCTATTGTAGTAAGCTAATATAATGCTATATTGTGTTTTCGCTGTAAAACACTTAAAACATCTGAAATATTGGCTGGATTCACAAGATGTTTGTCTTTCATTTGCTGTACACCATGTATTTTTCATAAATGTTTTATGATGAGTATTTGGGTATTTCACGTTGGTCTCTGTAGTTATTCTAGCTGCTGTGGTGAGATTTGTGATGGTGGCTGCAATGTAAAACTATGATTTATACCTGAAATATGCCAATTTTTCGAACAAAACATATGCTATACAATAAATATGTTATAAGACTGTCATCTGATGAAGTTGTTTCTTGGTTAGTGACTATTTATATCTTTATTTGGTCGAATTTGTGATAGCTACCTATGCGGTAAAAAAATGGTGAAAATATGCAGTTGAGTCTTTTGCTATCGTGGTTAGCTAATAGAAATACATATTGTGTTTTCGCTGTAAAACATTTTAAAAATCGGAAAAGATGGCTGGATTCACAAGATGTGTATCTTTCATCTGGTGTCTTGGACTTGTTATTTCATGATATTTAGATGCTAGTATTTACTTGTGGTGCTATGCTAGGCTATGCTAGTCAGCTTTTTTACTGATGAGGGTGCTCCCGGACCTGGGATTGTGACCAAGTAGAAGTTAAAGGCAGCAGGCGTGTGGTGTATACTTGCTGGGGTATTTATTGGGGGACCTGGGGTAGAGATGGAGCAATCTGGGAGACGGAGGGGGGTTGCGCATTGGCTATGCTTCCCTTACTCCACACGTCGTAGAGTTGACGACGATAGCTGAGGGTATTCGACCTTTCCAGTTCAATGACCAGCACAGAAAATAATCTATTTTCCTGATGGTAGCACGTTGCTGTAACTTCATCTGGTGAGAGGCCTTTTAACAACTGAGGCAATGTCATCAAAAGTTGGGTCCCTCTTTCTTTTTGGCATTCTGATAAGTATGGAGATGATACATAGGACAAGTTTTCCAGACAGTTACAGGCTAACTATATGGAATGTTATATGGAAAAATGTCCCCTAGTGCTTCAAATAGTTTACCAAGCCAGATTGGGATCCATTCAGAATTAAATTGAGACCTGTTACATTCTACATCAGTTACTTATTTTTGAATGGAAATAATCAGTATGCAAAATTTGACATTGAATGTAAAGAACATGATTCGAAAGTGAATTACATTAGTTTAAATAATTTAACCATATCCCCCTGTAATCAATGATCATTTCTAAATACATGACTTGCCCAATCATGTCTAAGCAATGATTACTTTCAGGAAGGATGGAATTGCACTATGACGCATAACCACAGTGGGCTGCAAGCATAATCCACATAAGCAGTAGCTAGGGGGCCACCGACCATTATYATCATTATTATTTATTTTTTATCAGCGGTCAGTTACTGTTGTGTTACAATAGTAAAATACACAAGGTGAAATTTAGAGATTTGGTTGTGCATCAGCAGTTGGTTAGCAAATAAAAGTTTGTCACATACACATATGTTATCGCAGGGGCAGCTATGGTTAACATTGCATAAGCCTTGGCAAAATGTTGGCAAGAATTGCAGCAAATCCACTGTAATACTGCACCTTTTCTCTGCTCCATGGCAAAATGAGTCTAATTGCATGAAATGTATTCAAAATTGCTAAACCTTTCCCCGCACAATGGCAAATTGGCCACAATTGAAATGTAAATAATTCAACAATTTCAATTTCTCTGCCGTCAAGAGGAGGCACTACAACGTTTTGCCAGCGAGGTGGGGAGCCCCCAAACCAAATATCGGTTACGGCCCCCAAAAAGGCATGTTAAGATCCAAATGATGTTAAATATGTTTCAACAGGACAAATTAAGAAAGACTACAAATGAAATGCTTCACCCACATATTAAACATATTCAAAGTATGTCTAAATGAACAAATATAACGATGTGCAGAATAAATTAGCAATTTCAATTGTCAGTGATTGACATTTCCCCTCATCCCAAATCATCAAGTAGCACCTTTCCATTTAACTGCATAGTAGGTCAGCCAACATGGGACAAGTGCTGGGGAAAAAAATAGTTACACGCTAGATCAAACAATGAAATGCGAACAGAGTTCGGCAGGATGTCATCCAGAGTGTGGAAATTTAAGGCCCTTTGCAAGGGGTCAAAGGTCACAATAGTGCAGAATGGAAAGTATCAACAATAACCAGAGACTGGATGYATTATTAGTGTATTTGTATACAGATCTGCACAGAAAAAAAACGGTTAATTTAACACCCGTTAGTTGGAATTTCTCTACCCCGCACTGTCAGATCGTGAAGTTATAGTTGTCGTAGTTCATGAACATCTTTGACAGGAAAGTTGTGGTTAGCTAATGGCCAACTTCCAGAAAAATTGAGAAATGGGTTGTTTTGTGTATATGTAAGACTTAAAGCATAATAATAAATGCAAAAAGTAACTAAATGTTTTCTGATAGGGTCTATCATAGGGTCTATATCATAGGCCCTGCCCGTGGGTATCATTGGAAGGGGCCACAGTGTCTCCCTACCCCTCATATCTCAGCCTCCAGTATTTATGCAGAAATAGTTTGTGTCAGAGGGCTAGGGTCAATCTGTTATATCTGGAGTATTTCTCCTCTCTCATGCACCCTCTAATTCTCTCTCTCCCTCTCCCTCCCCTCCCAGAGGACCTGAGCCCTGGAACCATGCCTCAGGACTTCCTGGCCTGATGACAACAACCTCTCCCTCAATGTGAGCAAGACAAAGGAGCTGATCGTGAACTATAGGAAAAGGAGGGCTGATCAGGCCCCCATTAATATCGACGGGGCTGAAGTGGAGCAAGTCGAGAGTTCCAAGTTTCTTGGTGTCCACATCACCAACGAACTATCATGGTCGAAACACACCATCACAGTTGTGAAGAGGGCACGACAAGACCTTTCCCCCTCAGGAGACTGACAATATTTAGCATGGGTCCCCAGATCCTCAAAAAGTTCTACAGCTGCACCATCGAGAGCATCCTGAGAGGTTGTATAAACGCCTGGTATGGCAACTGCTGGGCATCTGACCATAAGGCGCTACAGAGGGTAGTGCGTACGGCCCAGTACATATTGTTATGTAATTTTTTTGTGTTACTTATGGATTTAATTTTTAAAAATTACTTTAGTTTACTTGGAAATTTAGTTTACTTCTTCTTGACCTGCATTGTTGGTTAAGGGCTTGTGAGTAAGCACTTCACTGTAAGGTCCACAGCTGTTGTATTCGGCGCATGTGACAAATAAAATGTTATTTATTTGGCTTGGTTTTTGCTCTGGCATGGACTGTCAACTGTGGGACCTTATATAGACAGGTGTGTGCCTTTCCAAATCATGTAAAATCAATTGAATTTACCATAGGTGTACTCCAATCAAGTTGTAGAAACAGCTCTAGGATGATCAATGGAAACAGGATGCACCTGAGCTCAATTTGAGTCTCATAGCAAAGGGGATGAATCAAAATGTATAAACCCGATTTTCACTTCGTCATTACAGGGTATTGTGTGTAGACTGAGGGAAAATGTAAATGTAATCGATTTTAGAATAAGGCTGTAAGGTAATAGCATGTGAAAAAGGGGAAGGAGTCTCAATATATCCAAATGCTCAGTGTTAACTCTGACTGGTAGAGTAGTGGTTATGGTGGTTGATCTCCAAAGGAGGCTTTGAGAGTTTAAATCCCAGAGGAGCAATTAATAAAGCAATATTTTACTTGTTGCCTTTGTGTTCCGATACCTGGTCCACCCGAAAAAAATGCACGTTATGAGTAGTAGGCAAATGAAGGGAAAAAGGTACAATAATATGATGATGGTATAACATTTCTAGCGTCTATTTGCTGGTAATTGGAAACACGTACCAATCGAATTTCGTCCCCCATTCCTAAACACATCCGTCCTATAGTGTAGTGTCATGACGTGGCCCTTTCTGGGTATAGAGCGTGGCATCCCCCTCTCTCTCCTCTCCTACACCCAGGTTCTGTTATCTCAGGTCGTAAATTCCTGGAGGAGACTCTCTCCTCCTGGCCACACAGTATAGAGAGAGAGAGTTTCACAGTAGAACAAAGGAACTTCTTCTACATCACAGAACTTGAGAACTGAACAATATTCATGTTTTGGAGAATGTGTAAACGGTCGGTGGAGAAGCCAGCTACGACCCGGTCCATTTTGTTTCATGTTTGTGACCTCATGAAAGACAATACAGCCACATTTCCATAACTCTGTTTATACAGGTGCCTCCGTTATGAGGTTTGCGTCTAAATATTGTATAAAATTAATGAGTAAAGATGAAACTATTTGTGAAATGATGTAATGCCATGTTAAACCGTTAATGTGAGAGAATTGTATTCCCTTTAAAGTTTAACTAAGTCATTGGCCCGCCCCCATGAGCACAGACATGATCTGGCTCATGGGACAGCCCTTTTCTACTGTTACGAATAAAACCCCCACCTGAAGAAATCCTCTTCAGACCACGCGTACCTCAGTCAGCTGAGGGGGCGAAGGTTGAGTAGAGACCACAAAAACCTCAGTATAAGCTAAGGTTGTAATGGTTGTTGAATTCCTAACTATACCACGTGGAGCATTGGCTACACAGGTGGAAATGGTAAAACTCTGAGACTATCGATCCCAACAGAATAAGAGCAAATCTTAAATACTAATTACTAGTCTGCAGCTAGAAATTATGTGAACTTGAGATGCGAAGACCGACAACTGCCGAAACATCTATTTTCTATAAGAACATTTCTGAATGGTACTCTGAAGTATCCATTCTAACCACGAAAGACTTCAGGGAAGCCAAGAGATAGACGCGCAGATGAACTTTCCAACAGAAAGACGGACGATTCCAACGGAGATCACGATGACACACTGAGCGTAAATATATAGATTGCAATTATTCCCGAATGAATGAGCGTTCATGTGCAAAGGATTAGCATTTCAATTAATATAATTATCAAATGTGTAGTGTCTCTTTTGTATTTCCCGCCCTTCCCAGTCCACACCCACTTCCCTTTGTCCACCAAGCCATCATATCGGCTTAGCCCACTAGGGAACCTCCCCTATCGTTTCCTTGTAACCATTTCTACTGTTTGTTTGTTTATGCATTTCTGTGATTATTTAGTTAGTTAGTAAATAAATGACTAAGACAATTGGTGTATGGATGATTCATAGTAAAGGCTGGGTTYGTGCAGATAACCAACAATTTACGACGTTTGGAATGAGACTAACGTGAGGTAAAGAATAATTCATTAATTAGAAGACTAATTGATCAGATATTAAAATATCTGAAGAGTTATATTAGGAAAATTATAACTTTGTAATCTGAAGGTTTTCCTTGGTGCCCCAACTTCCTAGTTAATTACATTTACATGATTAGTTTAATCACGTAATAATAATTAGAGAATTGATTTGATAAAATAACAGTCTCCAATTTAATGATGACAAAGACACGACAGTAGGTTTTAAAGGTTCATAATCTATGCTTGTAGTCATCAGAAGAAGATTGAGGAACGGTTGGTGGTTCCAAGAATTACAAGCCCCCACACCAATCTCCAACCTCTGAAATCTTGTCTTTGGTGTGTGCATTTCTAAGTTCCCCTTAACATTTTTACTCTGTCTGACTGGTAGAGTAGTGGCTATGGTGGTTGATCTCCAAAGGAGGCTTTGAGAGTTCTAATACCAGAGGAGCAATAAATGGGGCAACATTTTTCTTGTTGCCTTTCTGGGCCTGAAAGAGCAAACTAGAGGTATGTAGTGGGACAGGGACTAGTTCCCATCAAATAGCAAGAATGAAGTGACACCTTGTTTCAAATGTCCTTTCAATAGAGTTGTGGTAACATTATGCTGTGGAGTAACAATACAACCCTTCTCTGCAAAAGCCAACTTTTACCTGGGGGCATGCTTTGTAGACCATTCAAAGGCATTCCTAATCTTGGTCCCCCTGAAGAAACCAACATGTTAAGATAGTTTAGAAATAGTTGTAGTGGTTATGGTGAATTCCCAAAGGAGAGGTTGTGAGTTAAAATCCTTGCAAGAGCATGCCAACTTGCTTTTGTTGCCTTGACAGAACAATGTTGAGGTGGGTTTCCAGAAGGACATTAGACAGCAAGGGAAATTGGATTATAAAAATGTTAGGTTACAGCAACTGGTGTTGAGTAGGAGTGCTGATCTACAATCAAACCCACCCCTGTACATATAATCTTATTCCAGAGACAGTATGATCTAGGCAAAGCTGATCGTAGAACAATACTCCTCTGTATGCATTTATGAAATGTCTCAGGCTAAGAATGCTGAACTGGAATCAGTCCCCCCCCCCCCCCCCCCCCCCACACCCCCCGTCAAAGTAATGTTATTCATTCTACTCAGATTGAAGTTCAGCCAAGTTCACCAAGTGAATGTTGGGTCTTGGGTGCTAATTGTCTTGAACAGTGGTTGAAAACGTACCCAATTGTCAAACTTGAGTAAAAGTAAAGATACGTTAATAGAAAATGACTCAATTAAAATTAAAAGTCACCCAGTAAAATACTAAGTAAACATCATTGCTAAAATATACTTAAGTATCAGTGATAAAAGTATAAATTATTTGACCTTCCTTATATTAAGCAAACCAGACAGCACGATTCTCTTGTTTTTTTATTGAAGAAATAGCCATGGGAACACTCCAACACTCAGACATAATTTACAAACGAAGAATGTGTTTAGTGAGTCACAGGATCAGAGGCAGTAGGGATGTTCTCTTGATAAGTGTGTGAATTGGACCATTTTCCTGTCCGGCTTAGCATTCGAAATGCTACAAGTACTTTTGGGTGCCAGGGTAACTGTATGTTTCCCTGGCACCCAAAGAAAATACATTATTTTCTTTAGAAATGTAGTGAAGTAAAATTTTAAGTTGTAAAGAAACAGATAGAGTAAAAGTACAGGTACAAAAAAAAACAGATATATAAACGGAATGTAGTGGAGTACTTTAAATACATTTTTGTTAAGTAATTTACACCACTGGACTTGAAAGGAACATCTCAATTACCTTGACTAACCGGTGCCCCCGCACATTGACTCTGTATCAGTACCCCATGTATATAGCCTCGCTATTGATATTTTACTGCTGCTCTTTAATTATTTGTTACTTTTATTTCTTATTTTTTAATTAACACATATTTTTCTTAAAACAAAATTGTTGGTTAAGGGCTTGTAAGTCAGCATTTCACTGTAAGGTCTACACGTAGTATTCAGCGCATGTGACAAATACAATTTGATTTGTTACACATGAAAACATGTTGTGAACCTGGTGTGACATTATTGAACCTGTGCTGACACCTAGTGGACACCAAGAGAAACTACACCACACACACACTATAACCTTAAAACAGATGGGATGCTTTACATACGTTGCTCTTTTTTATTAGACACTAATATATATGTCCAATAAACAGATGTTCAAAAGTCGGAATGTAAAGCACAAACGACTGGAAAGTTATTCAAAAGCAGCTGTAGTGAATCAAGCATCTTGAGGTTACCGTCAGAGTATATATTTAAAATGTTCTAATTTATTTAATCTTTATTTAACTAGGAAAGTTGAACTCAACAACATCGACACAGACACAAGTGACTTGCTATATTTGGGAAACAGGATTAACACAGAGAGAACTTGGCAAAATACAATGTATCTGTAGTACGAGTAGACTGGAATATACAGTATCATCGGTAACAATTGTGTACAAGCCACCTAGCTAAAAAAAATACTGGGGCTAGCGGTCATTAGTTACATTTCAACCATAGCGATTCCCTAATTGAGGCGCAACACCGGAACACCAGGAATAATAACTAAACCAACAAACGAGAAATGGTGGAGGCTACCAGAACGAAGAGACATTTTTCCGAATTAACGTGGTGAGTGAAAAACGTAATTACATAGCTCACTCCCTACCCGGTATGTCATTCTACTGTTATACGACTGTATGCGTTGTTTATTGGCAACCTTGATATTTACAAAGTTTTTGGAACGGATTCCTGTTGGAACGTTCCACAAATTATACGCACCCGATACGACTGCACTGTTGGAGCTAGGAACACAAGCATTTCGCTACACCCGCAATAACATCTGTTAAATATATGTATGTAACCAATAACATTTGATTTGATCCATTGACCAGCAGCCTATAGTAAGTACCATGGAAACAAGCAGCCAGTCTGCCAGTGATGAGGAGATAACCTGTGAGGTCATCACTGTCACTATTGGAGCAAAACACTGCTGCAGATGAATTCCAGAAGATTGGGACTGATGACACAATAAGCAAGGACCGCTGTCGAATATACTTCCAAATAACCACAGATTGCGCTCTCGGTTAAGATGCCAACAGATATATTTTACAATGGAGTGTGTGAAACCTATGTCATGACTCACATGTAATTTGGATGTCATTCCCAGTAAGTCTGTCAGATATCACATGAAAACTGCAGCTTGTGGTAACTGAGATTTACTATCGCTTCGAATAATATATGCCATTTTATTAGATGCTTTTATCCAAAGTGACTTGTTCATGCATCCCTCTGCTGTTTCCTGAAGTCCACGATCATCTCCTTTGTTTTGTTGACATTGAGTGAGAGGTTGTTTTCCTGACGCCACACTCGGAGTGCCCTCACCTCCTCCCTGTAGGCTGTCTTGTTTGTGATCAAGCCTACTACTGTTGTGTCATCTGCAAACTTGATGATTTGAGTTGGAGGTGTGCATGGCCACGCAGTCGTTGGTGAACAGGGAGTACAGGAAGGGGCTGGGCACGCACCCTTGTGGGGCCCCAGTGTTGAGGATCAGCGAGGTGGAGATGTTGTTTCCTACCTTCACCACCTGTGGGCGGCCCATCAGAAAGTCAGGGCCCAGTTGCAAAGGGCAGGGTTGAGGCCCAGGGCCTCCAGCTTGATGATGAGCTTGGAGGGTACAATGGTATTGAATGCTGAGCTGTAGTCAATGAAGAGCATTCTTACATAGGTATTCCTCTTGTCCAGTTGGGATAGGGCAGTGTGATGGCGATAGCATCATCTGTGGACCTGTTAGGGCGGTATGCAAACTGAAGTGGGTCTAGGGTGGCCGGTAAGGTGGAGTTGATATGATCCTTGACTTGTCTCTCAAAGCACTTCATGATGACAGAAGTGAGTGATACGGGGCGGTAGTCATTCAGTTCAGTTATCTTTGCCTTCTTGGGTACAGGAACAATGGTAGGCATC
The DNA here is from genome assembly GCF_002910315.2 of Salvelinus sp. IW2-2015. Classification (NCBI taxonomy): domain Eukaryota; kingdom Metazoa; phylum Chordata; class Actinopteri; order Salmoniformes; family Salmonidae; genus Salvelinus; species Salvelinus sp. IW2-2015. The sequence goes on along the minus strand of NC_036851.1, from coordinate 29,538,104 downwards.
TTGAAGCATGTGGGGACAGCAGACTGGGATAGGGAGCGATTTTTAATATGTCTGTAAACACACCAGCCAGCTGGTCTGCGCAAGCTCTGAGGACACAGCTAGGGATGTTGTCTGGGCCAGCAGCCCTGCGATGGTTAACACGTTTAAATGTTTTACTCACGTAGGCCACAGATAAGGAGAGGGGGGGCGCCGTTCTTGTTAGCAGGCCGCAACGGTGGCACTGTATTATCCTCAAAGCGGGCAAAGAAGGTGTTTTAGTTTGTCTGGGGCGTGAGGTCGGTGTCCGTGACGTGGCTGGTTTTATTTTTGTACTCCGTAATTTCCTGTGACCCTGCCACATACGTCTTGTGAGCCATTGAATTGCGACTCCACTTTGTCCCTGTACTGGCATTTTGCTTTTTTAAATTCCTTGCAGAGGGAATAAGTACACTGTTTATATTCAGCCATATTCCCAGACCTCTTTCCATGGTTAATTGCGGTGGTTCGCTCTTGAGGGAACTGCCGATCTGATGTTCAAAAGTTGGTTCGGTTGTAAGAAATGATACATTTCAAGAAAATAAAGTAAAAATAAACAACAAAAGAATCACAAAATAGCAAAGTTGGATCGGAGCTTGGAAAACGGCGGCCATCCAGTACCGCGCTCTCTCTCTCGGTAGAGATGTAAGACGGATGATAAGCTGTGCCTGGTTTTCTTCAGACATAGCGCTTTGCATTCAGGCCAAATAGTTACATTTTTATCTCATCACACCCCAGAATCTTTTGCCTAATGCTCTGAGTCTTTCCTGTGCCTTTTTACTGCCTTTTTCTCAGGAGTGGCTTCCGTCTGGCCACTCTTCTATAAAGCCCAGATTGGTGAATTGCTGTGGAGACTGTTGTTCTTCTGGCAGGTTCTCCCATCTCAGCCAAGGAACTCTATAGTTCTGTCTGAACGGTCATTGGGTTCTTGGTCACCTCCCGGACAAAGGTCCTTGTTGCCTGGTTGTTTAGTTTGGTCGGAGGGCCAGCTCTAGGCAGAGTCTGGGTAGTTCCATATTTTTTCGATTTCCCAATGATGGAGACCACTGTGCTCTTGGAAACTTTCAACACCCTTCCCCAGATATACACTGAGTGTACAGAACATTAAGAACACCTTCCCATATTGAGTTGCATCTAAATTCATCGGGGCATGGACTCTAAATGCTTCCCACAGTTGTGTCAAGTTGGCTGGATGTCCTTTAGGTGGTCGATCACACTGGAAACTGTTAAGCATTAAAAACCCAGCAGTGTTGCAGTTCTTGGCACAAACCGGTGTGCCTGGCACCTACTACCATACCCTGTTCAAAGTCACAAATCTTTTCAAATCTAATTTTTATTGGTCTCATACACATATTTAGCAGATGTTATTGCGGGTGTAGCAAAATGCTTGTGTTCCTAGCTCCAACAGTGCAGTAGTATCTAACAATTCACAACAATACACACAATTCTAAAATACTTAACATAAGTCTACCATTATTAAACTTATTCTTGCTAACTTTATAACCTTATTCAACAACAAAATATAATAATACTATTATATCAATTTCACAGCCTTGTTGTGTTAAATTTCTTACACTGCATACAACAACAGCTGACTACCTAAGGGAAAATAAAACTTTGCTAGGTTACTAAACATTACTTAAGCCAAAATAGTGGGAGTTTCAAAATAACCTTATGACAGTTTTTTATAAACACACCTTCGCCCCATTTTTAACCCATAATTCTCCATGAGAGTATTGTATAAAAAATACTACTACTGGTCAAAAGTTAAAACAAAATTTCAAATAACATAATCAGATCAAAATCACTACTCTGAAAAACTCCACAAAGAAAAAATATTGTACTCTTATGGACATAGGAAAATAGACTTAACCTTTTATGGCTGCAAGCCCTAAGTCGGGATCAATATGACAACAGCCAGTCAAATTCAAAAACCATAAATCTCATAATTAAAATTCCTCAAACATACATGTGTTTTATATCATTTTAAAGGTAATCATGTTGTTAATCCCACCAAACTGTCCGATATCAAATAGGCTTTTCAGCGAAAGCACTACAAACGATTATGTTAGGTCACCACAAAACTAAAAATAATCATAGCATTTTTCCCAGCTAATGATAGCATCACAAAAACCAGAATAGAGATAAAATGATTCACTAACCTTCGATTATTTTCATCAGATGACACTCATAGGACTTCATGTTACACAAAACATGCGTGTTTTGTTTGATTCAATTCATATTTATATCAAAAAATCTGAGTTTACATTGAGGCTACAAGAATCACTAAATGCAAAAACATCAAGTGACTTTGCATAGCCCGTCATTTCAACATGAATACTCATCATAAATATAGATGATAATTCAAGTTATACACATTGAGTTATAGATATACCTCTCCTTAATGCAACCGCAATGTCAGATTTAAAAAAAACTTTAAGGAAAAATAACTGCACGCTATAATCTGAGACGGCGCTCAAATTAGCATGTCACAGCTGCACAGATAGCGTCACTATAAACAACAAAATATATTATAAATATTTCTTTACCTTTGTTGGTTTCGATCAGAAGGCTTAGCAGAAACTCCAGGTCCACAATAAATGTTTGTTTTGTTCGAAAAAATCCGTTATTTATGTCCAATTGTTAGCGCGTTTGGTAAACATATCCAAACGCTAATTCTGGTCAGCTTCATATCGGACAAAAACTTCAAAATGTGATATTACCGGTCGAAGAAACATTTCAAACTAAGTACTGAATCAATCATTAGGATGTTTTTAACATATAGCTTCAATAAAGTTCCAACCGGAGTATTCCTTCGTGTCTGCGTGAGCCATGGAACGCAAGAAACTTGCATGTAGAAAATGCATGATCAGGAAATGGGTGCTGGATGGACACCTGACTGATTCTTCACCTTATTCTCTCCGACAAGACCATAGAAATCTCATTGGAATTTCTATTGATTGCTGACATCTAGTGGAACCCCTAGGCAGTGCAACCCCAGTCATACGTCATTTGGACTTCTTTTGGGACTCTGTTGAGTACAGACAATCTCAGATTTCTGACTTCCGGTTTTGATTTCAACTCAGGATTTTGCCTGCCAATATGAGTTCTGTTAATCTCAGAGAAATAATTCAAACAGTTTTAGAAACTTTGGAGTGTTTTCTATCCAATATTAATAATAATATGCAAATATTAGGAACTATGACTAAGGAGCAGGCCGTTTGAAATGGGCACCTTTTCATCCAAGCTACTCAATACTGCCCTTAAGGTTATGCCCTTTCTTTCTTCTCATTGGTTCTCTGGTTCTCTGCCTTGTCCCCACATAACCTATTTATTTGTTTAATCATTGATTCCAGTTTTTCTATATTTAAACGTCCATCAAATTCGTACTTCTTCCTCCATTTCGGGCCAAAATAGATGTTTCTTTTATCTTTTCCCTGCATATATCTCTCATCTCCGGTTAATACCGGAATCCCCTTAGAGGATTTACTACCCATGTTTATTCAATTACTATTATTGTTATTATGCTTCTTCTCACAATCTATGTGTATGTGCTATTGATCTCTGTGTGTGCTTTCTACCGTTATTATCCTTAACCTATGTTGATAAATACCTCCCATTAATCTCCCCTAGAATTTTTGAATAATTATTTGTATGAATCCTGACATATTATTTAGGTCTCACACGTATACAACTACAAGTTCTACTTATTCTTAGTTGTTCCTTGTGACTTTTGACTGATCAATATATCTATCTCAGACGCAAATAATTATCTTCTTATTCTATGTGTGTGCTTTTACTTCTCTGATTCAACTACCCATGTGTATCTCTTCTCACAATCTATGTGTCTCACAATTGATGTGTATGTTCCTCCTATGTGTGCTTTTTCCTTTCTTGAAACTTTATCTATAGAGGTGTCGGACATTAGGTCTCACACATATACAACTATAAGCTATATCCCAGGGTTTATAAAGTCCTAGTTATTAGCCTATTTTTCTGTTGTTCCTTGTGATTTTTGACTTGTTAATATCTCGTATCTCACACCGCTATATTAGGTTTCCCTTCTTCAATGGATCACCAGACCTAGATGTGCGCATCCGGAAGATCTGGCTATCCCCTTCTAAGTGTATTTAGACAGGCGACCTATATTAATATAATCATGTCTCTGACCTCCTTTCTTATAATGCTATTATATTTCGCCTTCCAACTTACGTTTCTTCTGCATACGTCCTTTGACCATATTATACGTTTTAGGTCTCACCATTGGCTAGTTTAATTCGGCAGTGGCCACAGATGCCCAGGGTCATTACGGACCCTGCTTCATTGTTGAATTTACAACTAATTCCTGTCTTCCATTTGCATAGAATACTTTTTAGAAAATTTCTCTCCACACAAAATTCTAAAGACAGGTCACCAGATATAAACTTCTTCGGATATTTTAGCGTCTAACACCCAGAATACATTAAAATCATTTAATGCAATCATACAGATATGATCCCCTATATCCGTGAATAAAAAAGTACTGACCTTATTTTTTTTGCAGCTGAGGTTTCAATGTTGGTAGGATTTCGTCACCGTACTCTGTCACGTACCAGTTTGCCACCGGCCTGAAACGGAACCTCAATTTCCAGAGGTCAGGTCTTTAACTTACGGATCTCAGATCCGTCCGTGCACAGTTTTCAGCGCTCCCATGGGACGACAGAAAACAGGTATTGAAATCCAGCTCGAAGGACCAAGCTGTCAAGAGAATTTTCAATCCCAATGATAATAACTAACAATCAATAAGCTTTGACCAATCCCCGAGGTTTGTAAGACTCTGGGTTTAATAATAATTAGGCAAAGACTCAGCTTATGCAAAAGGTTCGTACAGTTTATTCATGAGAGCGCTCTGAAGTCCATAATACAAAGACATCCATTTTATAGTTCACTCCCTACTTACGCACATACATACACACAAACAGTAGATATCCTACGCACATACAACAGTAGGTGAGTTGTATCCACTGTTTATCACTACCAAGCCGACAGTTCCATTCCCCCGAGATTAGAGGAACCTTGAAAGGACTCGAAAGGACTCCCTGTCCTATCATAAATTTCTCAGAGTTCTAGCCAGGTCGGGTAAAACACAGTTGAATTGTCCTCGGTAATTTCTTAGACACACACACACACACATTTCTCTCCCTCACATGTCTCTACCGAACGTTATTGGACTTATGTCTAGTACTTTAACTTCTCTAGGATAGGGGGCAGCATTTTCACTTTTGGATAAATAGCGTGCCCAATTTCAACTTCCTTCTACTCATCCCCAGAATATAAGATATGCATATTATTAGTAGATTTGGGTAGAAAACACTCTGACGTTTCTAAAACTGTTTGAATCATGTATGTGAGTATAACAGAACGTATGTAGCAGGCAAAACCCCGAGGACTAACCATTCAGATTTTTTTTATTTTTAGGTCACTGTCTGTTCAATGGATTTTCATTGGGATACTAGATTTTTAATCAACCTGTTTGCAGTTCCTACCGCTTCCACTGGATGTCACCAGTCGTTGGAAATTGGTTGAGGTTATTCCTTTGTGCAATGAAGAAGTACGGCCATCTGGAATCTGTGTTAAGTTATGTGTACTGTTTGAGAGTTGCGCAAGACTAGAAAAGTAGCGTTAGTTTGTTGTCCTCCTGTATTGAAAACAGATAGACCCGTCTTCAATTTGATTGATTTATTAACGTTTAAAAATACCTAAAGTTGTATTACAAAAGTAGTTTGAAATGTTTTGGCAAAGTTTAGAGGTAATTTTTGAGATATTTTGTAGTGACGTTGCGCAAATTGGAAGCTGTTTTTTTCTGGATCAAACGCGCCAAATAAATGGACAATTTGGATATATATGGACGGAATTAGTCGAACAAAAGGACCATTTGTGATGTTTATGGGACATATTGGAGTGCCAACAAAAGAAGCTCGTCAAAGGTAAGGCATGATTTATATTTTATTTCTGCGTTTTGTTTTGCGCCTGCAGGGTTGAAATATGCTACACTCTCTTTGTTTACTGTTGTGCTATCATCAGATAATAGCATCTTATGCTTTCGCCGAAAAGCCTTTTTGAAATCGGACATGTTGGCTGGATTCACAATGAGTGTAGCTTTAATTTGGTATCTTACATGTATGATTTAATGAAAGTTTGATTTTATATCATTTTTTTTAATTTGGCGCAAGCGTCCCACATATCCCAGAGTGGTTAATCATTCATTATACATGCAACATAAACTAATAATCACTAATAGTTACGTTTCAGGGTGGAATACTTTAATCATTACCTTTTAAGCATATAATTCCCTTATCAATACTCAGTATATATGGGGCAATTTAGCAATTCTAATTTGATACGTGTAATGGTTATGATAAATTAGGAGTTGTCGTGCACTGTTAGAATAGGCCTATAGATAAATGTGCACATATTTCTTTCCAGTGTGGGCGACAATGCGAATATTCGAACAGTCAAAAAATTGTGAAATGCCCATCCCTAGTATCAGTTCTCATTTGTGCCACAAAAAAAGTTAGCATTTGAAACAGTGGTCAGGTAAACAAAACCAAAGCATGGGTTGCTGTCACACCTGGGCCTATAGACTGCTTACAGGGTAAGAACTAAATATGTTATTTGAGTGAACTATTCCTTTAACAATGGGGGGTAAAAAATAATCACCTAAAACCAGGAATGTCTTTTGACCATTTCTTTGTAATCATGTCTAACTCATTGTTAGGGGAGGAAAAAAAGAAACGTTTAGTCCAAATCAGATTTTAGGTACTATGTTTATTGAATATTATATGAATGCTATACATGAAAATGGCCAATTTGGGTGCAGTCAATTAGCCTAATTTCTCAGAGATTCAATTATATTTTAACAAAATAATGTTGCATGAACATTTGGGGTAGGTGCAATTTTTAGACAAAACAATGACCAGGGTTTTAATGAGGTCTAACTGGTGTATCCAAGTGGCCACACACCTCTCCAAAGTGTGCACAGTTCCTCAAGATGACTCAAGAAAAGAGCCTTTAGCTATTGTTGTTGAAAGAGTCTTGAGAGCTGCTTTAAAAAAGGAAGCTCCCTCCAAAGTTTATCTTCCCTTCTGAATTAACCGATATATTTAACATGTAATGCGCCAAATGTATCAATCTCAAAATAATAGACATTCAAGTGTGAATCAGAAAGTGAATATCCAACAGAAATTGGTAAGAAATATTGAGAGTAACATTGTTAGGGTAGACTAAAATAAAAACAATGCATTACAATATGGAGAAAGTTCTCATGTTTTGTTTCAAACCTTACAATAGGGGTGAAAGCAGAACATTGTTTGAGAGTGATCCTTGAGTATTAGCAGTAGCGATTGAGAAGGGCTTTCTATTGGGAAGAAGGGAGTCCTAGTTGAAGGAAATAGATATGGAGACTAGTGAAAGTAACAAAGTGAATGGTCATTTTTGACTCGTTTCAGGAAACTAGACGTATGTCGTTCGTCACTATTTCACAGGAGAGCCATTTGAACGTTTTTTCGGGGCAGAAATGCCTTCTGGTACATGAACTTTCATGTGCCTTAATAACAAACTTGTATGCCATCTGTAAATATGAATACAATTGTTAAATTACGAGCCTAGTTGGTTTAGCCATAGAAAAAGTAAGCAACCTTCCCGCTAGCCATGATTGGCAGAGATGATAAGTGGGCTGGACATGCTGAGAGATGAGTTCGGATTGGTCTGCCATGTAGAACGCTTCTGTCTATAACATGATCTGGTCAGTATGTGTAGGTAATCCTTTCTAACGTGGCTTTTTTTTTAAAGATATCACGTAGTATAACTGCATAAGTGTTGAGCAAAAAATTCTGGAGGACCGAGATTTGAAATCAGTGGAATTAGAGTGTGATAGCAAAGGAGATGGAGAAAATTCTCCATCTCCTTAGAAAAAAGAGAACACGGAAGGCTGTTGTATAAAACACCTGTCTCCGGATTACATCTTCAAACTAAAGCCAACCATGGCATCCGTGACAGAGAGGGAGAAGCGTCCATCCATGTATACGGGTAAGATTTTCAGATATCATACATTTCTAATTTTGTCAGAAAGTTGTCTTCATTTCAAGTTAGTGTACTGTTAGCTAGCTAGCTAATGTTACGTGTGTGATCTGTGTAGTAATATTATTCATATCTCAGAGCCATTTGCAATGGTAGTTCTAGCTTAATGTTAGCTAGCTACCTGTAGATTCATGCAGTGTAGCAACGTTATGAGTTGGGATTATAGTTCATTGTTTAGCTAGCTGGCTAGCTACATGTCTAAAGAAAAGACTCCACTATGCAAGTAACCATTTCAATAGAATGTTCATGATGTCACTGCGACAACTGTCGATAGATGTAGCCGCAGACACTGCCTCAGCATATGACAACTTCTGCATTACTCTAACCCTGGAAACCTCAACCTGCCTCTCTCGCACGGGACAATTCTAAACCCCAGCCCCATGAGCATAGCTGTACTTTTAGTTTATGGTTGACTCAGCTTTTTGGCCATTAGCCAATCAGCGTTTCTCAATGAGTTCAAGCACGTGAATTCGGTATTTACAACTTCACAACTGGTAATTACCACATTCCCATTTGCTTATGAACGCAGCATTACACACTTAGCTAGTTCAGCACAGGCTGAATATATATATAAATATTTTTTTTTAAATTCAAAGCCTGATAGGCTAATCATACCTCCCCTTATTGTTTTGATTTATGTCCCTGTTGATACTGTAGCCAAGGGTGTCTCCTGAGTCCCCCTCTGACCCCCCCAGATGTTTCACATTTTTGTTTTAACCCTAAACTGGCACACCTGATTCAATTAGTCAAAGTCTTGTAAAAGGTCTGTCGGCCTGAAGAGAGGGTTGGGAAACCCTGCTGTAGGCTGCCTTTAAAATGTTATGTTTCATGCGGTTATGTGTAATTTAAACATTCATAATTATTTATTTCCCCCTTTATTTTTAAGGGTGTAGGAATGGCATGTTTAGTACCAGATGTGTGGAAGTATTTCACCCCAGCCATTAATGACGATGGGAAGACTATGTTGTGATATTTCTACTGAACGTGTAGGTTGTTCACCTACACATACTCCAACTCCTTTTAGAAGGAGGGGAGCTGTTCTGCGAGTGGTCTAATAAAAAAATCAACAAAAGTCGATAGAGGGGCCGTTACTGCATCAATACCCGCTACAATAGGGCGCCCTGAAGGTGTTGTAACATTCTTGTGTAATTTCGGCAAAGTATAGAAAGTAGCAATTTTAGGGTGTTGAATAGCCACAAAGTTGTTCTTTTTTGGTTATCTGACCAGAACTTAAATACCCATCTAGGACAGTAAAGAGAGTGTTCTGAAAATTGGCAGTGGGGTCACTTCTGGGTTTCTTGTACAAGGTGTTGTCAAGCAGTTGTCTATAACACTCATTTACATAAAATGTCCTATCCATGAGTACAACCGACCCACCCTTATCAGCAGGGAGGGTATGGACTGACGTATTGGATTGTAAATCAAGCAAAGCTTGTTTTTCATCCTTAGGTAAATTATTTAAAGATATGTACTCCTACTTGTTCTTAAGGAGAGGAACAACATATTTTTCAACGAGTCCGCAATATGTCTCAATAGAGTGATTGCGATTGGATGGAGGTACAAAATAACTTTATTTTGTAAAGGACACGAGCAGTATGATCTACATAACTGAATCTCTTCATCCTCTCCCTGATAATACTTTGTTAGTTACTTTTGATTTTGAGTCGTTATACACAAATATTCCACACGAGGGCGGTATTGAAGCTATGGAACGTTTTCTTCTGCAACGTAACCCTAATGAACTACCCTCCAGTGCACGCATTATAACATTGGCTGAAATAGTACTCACACACAACTACTTCATGTTTCGCAATTATTTATTTATTCAGATGAAGGGTACTGCTATGGGATCCCCCATGGCTCCTAACTATGCTAATTTGTATGGTTGTTACAGGGAGAAACAGTCCATTTTCAATCCTCTCAAAAATGTTTTCTTGCCTAACATTATTTGTAAACGGTATATTGATTTATATTTTTGTTCTATGGAGGGGTGATGCAAAACAGCTCCAGGCATTCCATGCTTTTCTTTACTCTTGTTCTAAGCATCTTAGATTTACTATGCAATCTGACACACGTCAAATCAGTTTCCTTGATCTTCTGAACTTGTGTGAGGATAATGTTCTATCCACGAATCTTTACAGGAAACCTACTGATAGTAACAGTTTGCTGATGGCTGATAGTTGTCACCTGCTTCCCTTAAAAAAACAGTTTGCCCTACAGCCAATTCTGTCAAATCAAAAGAATTTGCGAAAAACAATCAGATTTCGACAGAAATATGTTTGAGACGCAAAGAAAATTCAAGGAGAGGGGATACAAAAATGGTCAGATTAATACTGCCATTGAGAAAATTCAAAACAAACTGAGACATTATCTTTTTCAAGGACAGTCTCGCAAAAATAAGCATTCATGTGTTCTAACTACCCACCATTCAAAGTGCTCTGAACAAATTAAGGGAATCGTTCACAAACATTGGCATATTCAAAGTTCTGATGACAGTGTCGGTAATGTGTTTTCGGACCCTCCCTTGATCATATTCTCGCGGGGCAGAAATCTCAGATCAACTGGTAAACTCTGATTTACCACCCCAAGATATCCCTGCACAACGTCTGTTTGCGCCCTTACTGGATGGAAACCTCAAGTGTAATGGCTGTGCTCAATGCAATGGCACTTATAAATGTAGATCCTCTATTGTGATGGCGCCGAAGAACATGGCTGACGTTTTACATTCTCCCAACCAATTGTGCAATTTAGTTATTTTTGTGGCGTTTTGTGTAACTTATTTTTTTACTTATTGTGTAAATAATGTTGCTGCTGCCGTCTCTTATGACCGAAAATAACTTCTGGACATCAGAAAAGCGATTACTCACCGCGGACTGGAAGAAACTTTTTCCTTTAACGAGTCCGATGAGAAGGATATCCTGCTTTCACTGCAACAGGCCCAGATCCACGCCTTTTGCGTGAAGAAAAGACGCCGGAAAAGGAGACTTAGACCGGGGATCCTTCTGAGAAGCCGGAGGCGACCATTCTCCTTGCTAATGTGCAATCGTTAGAAAATAAAATTGATGACCTACTATTAAGCTTATCCTACCAATGGGACATTAAAAACTGTAACATCTTATGTTTCAACGAGACGTGGCTGAACGAAGAAACGGACAATATAGAGCTGGCGGGATTTTCCATGCACCAGCAGAACAGAGACGCTACCTCTGATAAAACGAGGGGTGGGGGTGTGTGTCTTTTTGTCAATAACAGCTGGTGCGCGATATCTAATATTAAAGAAGACTCAAGGTATTGCTCGCCTGAGGTAGAGTACCTTATGATAAGCTGTCAACCACACTATTTACCAAGAGACTTCTCATCTGTATTATTCGTAGCCGTCTATTTACCACCACAAAGTGAAGCTGGCACTAAGACCGCTCTCAACCAACTCTATAAGGCCATAAGCAAAGAAGAAAATGCTCACCCAGAAGTGGCGCTCCTAGTGGCGGGGACTTTAATGCAGGCAAACCTAAATCAGTTTTACCAAATTTTTACCAGCATGTCACGTGCAACCAGGGGAAAAAAATCCTAGACCACCTTTACTCCACACACAGAGATGCATACAAAGCTCTCCCCCGCCCTCCATTTGGAATATCTGATCACAATTCTATCCTCCTGATTCCTGCTTACAAGCTAAAACTAAAGTGGGAAGTACCAGTGACTCGCTCAATATGGAAGTGGTCAGATGACGCGGATGCTACACTACAGGACAGTCTTGCTAGCACAGACTGGAATATGTTCCAGGATTCATACCAAGCATACCAACCAAACATACCAAGATAGTCGTGAAGAGGGCACGACAAAACCTTTTCCCCCTCAAGAGACTGAAAAGATATGGCATGGGCCCCCAGATCCTCAAAAGGTTTTACAGCTGCACCATCGAGAGCATCCTGACCGGTTGCATCACCGCCTGGTATTCTTTATTTTATTTTTTTATTTCACCTTTATTTATTAACCAGGTAGGCTAGTTGAGAATAAGTTCTCATTTACAACTGCGACCTGGCCAAGATAAAGCAAAGCAGTGTGACACAGACAACAACACAGAGTTACACATGGAATATACAATAAACAAGCCAATAACACAATAAACAAGTCAATGACACATTAGGGGAAAAAAGTAGGTCTATATACAGTGTGTGCAAAAGGCATGAGGAGGTGGGCAATAATTAGGCCATAGGAGTGAAAAATTACAATTTAGCAGATTATCACTGGATTGATAACTGAGCAGATGATGATGTGCAAGTAGAGATACTGGTGTGCAAAAGAGCAGAAAAGTAAATAAAAACAGTATGGGGATAAGGTTGGTAGATTGGGTGGGTTATTTACAGATGGACTATGTACAGCTGCAGCGATCGGTTAGCTGCTCAGATAGCTGATGTTTAAAGTTGGTGAGGGAGATAAAAGTCTCCAACTACAGCGATTTTTGCAATTCGTTCCAGTCACTGGCAGCAGAGAACTGGAAGGAAAGGCGGCCAAATGAGGTGTTGGCTTTTGGGATGATCAGTGAGATATACCTGCTGGAACAGGTGCTACGGGTGGGTGTTGTTATCGTGACCAGTGAACTGAGATAAGGCGGAGCTTTACCTAGCATAGACTTATAGATGACCTGGAGCCAGTGGGTCTGGCGACGAATATGTAGCGAGGGCCAGCTGACGAGAGCATACAGATCGTAGTGGTGGGTGGTATAAGGTGATTTGGTAACAAAACGGAAGGCACTGTGATAGACTGCATCCAGTTTGCTGAGTAGAGTGTTGGAAGCTATTTTGTAGATGACATCGCCGAAGTCGAGGATCGGTAGGATAGTCAGTTTTACTAGGGTAAGTTTGGCGGCTTGAGTGAAGGAGGCTTTGTTGCGAAATAAAAAGCCGATTCTAGATTTGATTTTGGATTGGAGATGTTTAATATGAGTCTGGAAGGAGCGTTTGCAGTCTAACAAGACACCTAGGTATTTATAGTTGTCCACATATTCTAGGTCTGGCAACTGCTCGGCATCTGACCGTAGGGCGCTACAGAGGGTAGTGCGAACGGCCCAGTACACGGGCCGAGCTTCCTGCCATCCAGGACCTACAGTTGAAGTCGGAAGTTTACATACACTTAGGTTGGAGTCATTAAAACTTGTTTTTCAACCACTCCACAAATTTCCTGTTAACAAACTATAGTTTGGCAAGTCGGTTAGGGCATCTACTTTGTGCATGACACAAGTAATGTTTCCAACAATTGTTTACAGACAGATTATTTCACTTATAATTCACTGTATCACAATTCCAGTGGGTCAGAAGTTTACATATACTAAGTTGACTGTGCCTTTAAACAGCTTGGAAAATTCCAGAAAAGGATGTCATGGCTTTAGAAGCTTCTGATAGGCTAATTGACATCATTTGAGTCAATTGGGGTAATTTTTTGGCCCATTCCTCCTGACAGAGCTGGTGTAACTGAGTCAGGTTGTAGGCCTCCTTGCTCGCACACGCTTTTTCAGTTCTGCCACAAATTTTCTATGGGATTGAGGTCAGGACTTTGTGATGGCCACTCCAATACCTTGACTTTGTTGTCCTTAAGCCATTTTGCTACAACTTTGGAAGTATGCTTGGGGGTCAACGTCCATTTGGAAACCCATTTACGACCAAGCTTTAACTTCCTGACTGGTGTCTTGAGATGTTGCTTCAATATATCCACATAATTTTCCATCCAACTTGATGCCATCTATTTTGTGAAGTGCACCAGTCCCTCCTGCAGCAAAGCCACCCCACAACATGATGCTGCCACCCCCGTGCTTCACGGTTGGGATGGTGTTCTTCGGCTTGCAAGCTTCTCCCTTTTCCCTCCAAACATAACGATGGTCATTATGGCAAAACAGTTCTATTTTTGTTTCATCAGAACGAAGGACATTTCTCCAAAAAGTACGATCTTTGTCCCCATGTGCAGTTGCAAACCGTAATCAGGATTTTTTATGGCGGTTTTGGAGCAGTGGCATCTTCCTTGCTGAGCGGCCTTTCAGGTTATGTCGATATAGGACTCGCTTTACTGTGGATATAGATACTTTTGTACCTTTTCCTCCAGCATCTTTACAAGGTCCTTCGCTGTTGTTCTGGGATTGATTTGCACTTTTCGCACCAAAGTACGTTCATCTCTAGGAGACAGAACGTGTCTCCTTCCTGAGCGGTATGACGGCTGCTTGGTCCCATGGTGGTTATACTTGTGTACTATTGTTTGTACAGATGAACATGGTACATTCAAGGCATTTGGAAATTGCTCCCAAGGATGAACCAGACTTGTGGAGGTCTACAATTTTTTTTCTGAGGTCTTGGCTGATTTCTTTTTGTTTTTCACATGATGTCAAGCAAAAGAGGCACTGAGTTTGAAGGTAGGCCTTGAAAATACATCCACAGGTACACCTCCAATTGATCAAATGATGTTAATTAGCCTATCAGAAGCTTCTAAAGCCATGGACATCCTTTTCTGGAATTTTCCAAGCTGTTTAAAGGCACAGTCAACTTAGTATATGTAAACTTCTGACCCACTGGAATTGTGATACAGTGAATTATAAGTGAAATAATCTGTCTGTAAACAATTGTTTGGAAACATTAACTTGTGTCAGGCACAAAGTAGATGCCCTAACCGACTTGCAAACTATAGTTTGTTACAGGAAATTTGTGGAGTGGTTGAAAAACAAGTTTTAATGACTCCAACCTAAGTGTATGTAAACTTCCGACTTCAACTGTAGGTCCTGATGGCAGGAAGCTCGGCCCGTGTTACTGGGGCCGTTCGCACTACCCTCTGTAGCGCCCTACGGTCCGATGCCGAGCAGTTGCCAGACCTAGAAATATGTGGACAACTATAAATACCTAGGTGGTCGTTAGACTGCAAACGCTCCTTCCCAGACTCATATTTAAACATCTCCAATCCAAAATCAAATCTAGAATCGGGCTTTTTATTTCGGCAACAAAGCCTCCTTCACTCAAGCCGCCAACTTACCCTAGTAAGCTGACTATCCTACCGATCCTCGACTTCGGCAATGTCATCTACAAATAGCTTCCAACACTCTACTCAGCAAACTGGATGCAGTCTATCACAGTGCCTTCCGTTTTGTTACCAAATCACCTTATACCACCACCACTACGATCTGTATGCTCTCGTCAGCTGGCCCTCGCTACATATTCGTCGCAGACCCACTGGCTCCAGGTCATCTATAAGTCTATGCTAGGTAAAGCTCGCCTTAATCTCAGTTCACTGGTCACGATAACAAACACCACCGTAGCACCTGTTCCAGCAGGTATATCTCACTGATCATCCAAAATCACACCTCATTTGGCCGCCTTTCTTCCAGTTTCTCTGCTGCCAGTGACTGGAACGAATTGCAAAAATCGCTGTAAGTTGGAGACTTTTATCTCCCTCACCAACTTTAAACATAAGCTATCTGAGCAGCTAACGCGATCGCTGCAGCTGTACATAGTCCATCTGTAATAACCCACCCAATCTACCAACCTTATCCCATACTGTTTTTATTTACTTTTCTGGCTCTTTTGCACACCAGTATCTCTACTTGCACATCATCATCTGCTCAGTTACCAATCCAGTGATAATCTGCTAAATTGTAATTTTTCACTCCTATGGCCTAATTATTGCCCACCTCCTCATGCCTTTTGCACAAACTGTATATAGACCTACTTTTTTCCCTAATGTGTCATTGACTTGTTTATTGTGTTATTGGCTTGTTTATTGTAATATCATGTGTAATCTGTGTTGTTGTCTGTGTCACACTGCTTTGGCTTTATCTTGGCCAGTCGCAGTTGTAAATGAGAACTTATTCTCAACTAGCCATACCTGGTTAATAAATAAAGGTGAAATAAAAAAATAAAAAATAAAGAATACAGCGGTGATGCAACCGGTCAGGATGCTCTCGATGGTGCAGCTGTAAAACCTTTTGAGGATCTGGGGGCCATGCCATATCTTTTCAGTCTCTTGAGGGGGAAAAAGGTTTTGTCGTGCCCTCTTCACGACTATCTTGGTATGTTTGGTTGGTATGCTTGGTATGAATCCTGGAACATTTCCAGTCTGTGCTAGCAAGACTGTCCTGTAGTGTAGCATCCGCGTCATCTGACCACTCCAATTGAGCGAGTCACTGGTTTCCCCACTTTAGTTTTAGCTTGTAAGCAGGAATCAGGAGGATAGAATTGTGATCAGATATTCCAAATGGAGGGCGGGGGAGAGCTTTGTATGCATCTCTGTGTGTGGAGTAAAGGTGGTCTAGGATTTTTTTCCCCTGGTTGCACGTGACATGCTGGTAAAAATTGGTAAAACTGATTTAGGTTTGCCTGCATTAAAGTCCCCGCCACTAGGAGCGCCACTTCTGGTGAGATTTTCTTCTTTGCTATATGGCCTTATAGAGTTGGTTGAGAGCGGTCTTAGTGCCAGCTTCACTTTGTGGTGGTAAATAGACGGCTACGAATAAATACAGAAGAGAAGTCTCTTGGTAAATGGTGTGGTTGACAGCTTATCATAAGGTACTCTACTCAGGCGAGCAATACCTTGAGTCTTCTTTAATATTAGATATCGCGCACCAGCTGTTATTGACAAAAAGACACACCCCCACCCCTCGTTTATCAGAGTTAGCGTCTCTGTTCTGCTGGTGCATGGAAAATCCCGCCAGCTCTATATTGTCCCGTTTCTTCGTTCAGCCACGTCTCGTTGAAACATAAGATGTTACAGTTTTTATGTCGCCATTGGTAGGAATAAGCTTATAGTAGATCATCAATTTTTATTTCCT